>NC_090186.1:13997649-14000149 GCF_024679245.1 Pseudorasbora parva | reverse complement strand
AGAGAGTGTGACTGTGTGTGTATGTGTGTGTGAGTGTGTGTGTGTGTGTGTGTGTGTGTGTGAGTGTGTGTGTGTGTGTGTGTGTGTGTGTGTGTGGTACAGCTGTATAAGAGCATCACAGACCTGTTATATTGTCAATGTTCAGCTAAAACAGTCCGAACTTGGGCTGAGTATCTATAAACCCTTAATCATCGTATCGGATCCCGAACATGCCCATCCTGCATCATCTGCACACCTGTATAAACGAGAAGAAGAACACAGGAATGTGCTTTAATGCTCAGGTCCACATGTGATGTTTGCATTTATTATATCAACACAAATATTAGACACATTTTTAACTTTACTTTGGCCACTTTCAAAACCCTTCCTCACACAGTTACTGTTTCACTCAAATAACTAAAAATGTGTAAATCAAGATATCAAATAGACTTATCCAAGGTGCACTTGTGCTATCTGGGCGCGACGTCACCGCGGGCCCACTGATCTCCGCGAAAACAACACTCAAAATCATGTAACTTACATCATTCTTTTCAGTTTGTCAAGATGGTTCCACCGAGCGAAGTGCTCGCCGAATCCGTTCAATTTTCGCTGAGATATCTGTGTGAGTAGTGGTATTGCATCATCGTTAGCGCTTTACAGGCGCAGCCATGTTTGTTTTTGTTGCAAAGCACTCTGGGAAATGATGTCTTAGCTCCTACCGCGTTATTATTCAATGTAGACAAAAAAAACTTCATTTCCCATAATGCATTAGAGCGGTACACTCACTGCTTGCGCTGAAATGCAACCCGGAAGCGCTCGATCTCTCAGCAATGCGCTGCTAGTTTCACCGATTTGGGTCTAAAGCACGAACACAAAATGCACCAAATCGCGCGCAATTGTTCGTTTGGATGGTGGCCCCGCGGCGTGCTCGAACGAGGCCAAAGGGTAATGTGTATATTATGTTTTATAGCTTATATTAATTCGATATGCCTACCTGTGTATGTTAGTGCGGGTTATGACGCGGCCATCTTTGTTGTTGTTGTTGTAGGAGAGAGAACCGGAACCGGAATATGGCTTAGATTGGGCCTTGACGTCCACTTGAAGCTTCAGCTGAGATTGGGTATTGTATTTGTTTCTGTCTGTTATTGATTCTTGATATATATACTTAAATACATACAAAAATACATTTTATTGATTGAGAAAAATAAATAAAGAAACAGTAAATGTATATTATGATAGGTGTCCTTTATAATAATATTATCACTTACTTTCTGATACACACAGAGAGAAAGAGAGAGAGAGAGAGAGAGAGAGAGAGAGAGAGAGAGAGAGAGAGAGAGAGAGAGAGAGAGAGAGAGAGGCAGGAAGAGTAGCCGGTCGAGAGGATGACAACACAACAGCTCCTTTGCTTCTTCGACAACACAAATCATTGTCAAAATGTAAGGTGTGTGTGTGTGTGTGTGTGCGTGTGTGTGTGTGTGTGTGTGTGTGTGTGTCTTTTACTCATCTGATCTTGATTTACACATTCTTAGTTATTTGAGTGAAACAGTAACTGTGTGAGGAAGGGTTTTGAAAGTGGCCAAAGTAAAGTTAAAAATGTGTCTAATATTTGTGTTGATATAATAAATGCAAACATCACATGTGGACCTGAGCATTAAAGCACATTCCTGTGTTCTTCTTCTCGTTTATACAGGTGTGCAGATGATGCAGGATGGGCATGTTCGGGATCCGATATGATGATTAAGGGTTTATAGATACTCAGCCCAAGTTCGGACTGTTTTTGCTGAACATTGACAATATAACAGGTCTGTGATGCTCTTATACAGCTGTACTACACACACACACACACACACACACACACACACTCACAAAAACACACACACACACACACACTCACAGTCACACTCTCTCTTTCACACACACACACACACACACACACACACACACACACACACACACACACACACACACACACACACACACACACACACACTCAAAGTCAAAGTCACACTCTCTCACATACACACAGACACACACTCTCTCTCTCTCTCTCTCTCACACACACAGACACACACACTCTCTCTCTCTCACACACACACACACACACACACTCTCTCTCACACAGACACACACACACACACACACACACACACACACACACTCAAAGTCACACTCTCTCTCACACACACACAGACACACTCTATCTCTCACACATACACACAGACACACACTCTCTCTCTCTCTCTCACAGACACACACACACACACACACACACACACACACACACACACTCAAAGTCACACTCTCTCCCACACACACACTCAAAGTCACACTCTCTCTCACACAGACACACTCTCTCTCTCTCTCTCTCTCACACACATACACACACACTAGCAGTGGCCCAACTCATTAGCATTTCAATGGACTCTGTGTGTGTGCGCTCGCTGTGTGTGTGTGTGTGTGTGAGAGAGAGAGAGAGAGAGAGAGAGAGAGAGAGAGAGAGAGAGAGAGAGAGAGAGAG
>NC_090186.1:13985149-13987649 GCF_024679245.1 Pseudorasbora parva | reverse complement strand
TTTTTCTTCTAAAACTCTCAAAACTGTAAATGGCTTCTGAAGGGCGAGTAATTTCTAACTATTGTTACATTAGTTGTGTTAAGATGCCTTGTTTATATGTGTTAAGACTTTGTGTTACCCGTCCAGCTATCTAAAAGGTGTTACAATTCAATAAAAATTTGCATGATAAGTATTATGTATTCAGTTGATTTCTGAAGAGATAAATCGAATTTCAAATTCCCCTTTGCCATTTTGGCATAGTTTGCCAGTCCAAATTTCAAACATTTCTTAAAACAATATCCATTTACTTAAGTAGTTTAGCTTCAAAAATTGAATTAGAATATCACTTCCTGGTTACCACGGATGAAAATACATGCTCCGAATCGAAGGATAAATAGCTTTGAAAATGAGTGTATTATACAAGTTCACAAGTGCTGATTTCAGTTGTGTGATGAACATCAGTGCTTGTGAACTTATTTTGTCAATAAAAGGGATAACTAAAATAACATGAGATTTTTTGTCCTGTTTTCCATGGGAATTAATCAAGATTAAGTGAGTTGAAGCTTAAGAGAAGCAAAATGATCTGCCAATGATGTAAGAAAAAATGGAAAGTGGGAATTCAGGCCTAAAATTTGATGTATATATCTGAAAATCTGAGTATACTATAGGCTCGAGAGATCAGGGGTCAAATTAGGCCTTGTTGAGGTCATTCCCTATTTTCACCAACATCTTTGTAAATGACCCCAATCCTAAGCTATTTTTATCTATTTTTTTAACTCTTTTCACCACTGGTCTCAACAAAGAGGATATATTTGATGCTGACTAAGGTTCATGCCTAGATTCATGCCTTTCACTGATGTGTTGTGTTTTGCAATAAAATCAAGTCACATTAAAGGTGTGTATACAAAATATTTTTATTTGCAAAAAAACCAAAATAAACATCCATAACAGGAAGAAGTGATGTCAGTCAGGCAACAGACAGAGGCATAAATTAACTTACCCGTCCTGCGCCAACAATGGGCCAGGTGAGGCATTAAAAATGCTCCAATTCCATTTGTATATATATATATATATATATATATATATATATATATATATTTGCTGTGTCAACTTTTACTGGTGTTTTTGATACTAAATATTATTAAAAATATTAATAAAAAGGACACACATCATAATATACATTGTCTGTTTATTCTTGATATAATATTATTACAAAGGACATGCATCATTATATACAAATAGACAAGCAATTAGAAGCACTTTGTATTCACATGTCTTTGGTAACACTTTACAATAATGTTCTTTTTTTCCCCAAATATATTTATTTGGCATTTATTTAAACATTGGAACAATAAATAAATGAATAAATAATAATAATAATGATATTAAAAATGAATGAACAACAACAAAAAAAACAACAACAACAACAACTATAATAAAATAAAAAATGAATGAACACAGAAGTGAGACATACATTTTGATACATCACAGTTCACAGCCTTTCATTTTGTAATTTAACTTTGCTACTTTAACAGGAGTAATTAGTTATTTTGCTGGAATACAAGAACTGCCTTACACAATGGCCATGACCCAAACAAAAGAGATGGATATGGTTTAACCATGTTGTCTGGTCTACTTGGTTACAATTGTCCAAATTTTCTTAAAGTCTTTTAGTTTCCCTTTGACTTATATATATATATACACATGCACACAAACACTCATACACACACATATACATTGTCACAAGGTAAGGTGTGAGTGTGAGTCTGTGCGCGCGTGTGTGTGTGTGTGTGTGTGTGTCTTTTACTCATCTGATCTTGATTTACACATTCTTAGTTATTTGAGTGAAACAGTAACTGTGTGAGGAAGGGTTTTGAAAGTGGCCAAAGTAAAGTTAAAAATGTGTCTAATATTTGTGTTGATATAATAAATGCAAACATCACATGTGGACCTGAGCATTAAAGCACATTCCTGTGTTCTTCTTCTCGTTTATACAGGTGTGCAGATGATGCAGGATCTGCATTTTTGGAATCAGATACGACGATTAAGGGTTTATAGACCACAGAGACGTCTAATATTGTCCAGAGTGGCTGTAGTGAAATAAATGACAATCTCATGGATCTTATGATATGCATTTTCGGGATAAGATACGACGATTAAGGGTTTATAGACCACAGAGACGTCTCATATTGTCCAGAGTGGCTGTAGTGAAATAAATGACAATCTCATGGATCTTATGATATGCATTTTCGGGATAAGATACGATGATTAAGGCTTTATAGACCACAGAGACGTCTCATATTGTCCAGAGTGGCTGTAGTGAAATAAATGACAATCTCATGGATCTTATGATATGCATTTTCGGGATAAGATACGATGATTAAGGGTTTATATATAACACAATAATTCAAGTTAAAAAGAGTTATTTATTTTGGATGAAGGCATATTTTTTTTAATTGACAGCCATAATTGAGGGTGACATGATTGTGTGAGGGGTGGCCAGGGGCATGAAGTGCAAATT
>NC_090186.1:13967649-13975149 GCF_024679245.1 Pseudorasbora parva | reverse complement strand
TCCATCCATTAATTAATTTATTTTTAATTAAATAAAATAAAACCATGTTTGTTTTTTTTTGTTTTTCCATTAGGAATGACCCAATTGTGTGTGAATTGAACACCAGTCCAGGCCCTGCAAAGATAAGCATGTCCACAATTGGGCCATCTTGGTTTGCAAGTAATGGGCCATTAATGGTTGTGGCCCTAAGGGCCAGCATGGTTCCATAGTTCACACCCATGATGGCCCAGTGACCACAACATTGATGGCCCATTTTTGGTTTGAAATGTGTGCATAATGAGTGTAGATTCCCCACTAAGTGTTTTAAAATGGGCCCTTTGCAGTCTATAATTGGACCTATTCAGGTCTTGGTTTAAAATAATGTGTCACCTCCTGCAAAAAAAGGGGTGGGACTTCAAGTGGTCAATAAATAGGTGGACTAGAGGCTCCAGTTACTCACTTCTTCAAGAACAGCGTGAAGACAACACTGTTGATTCCTGCTGAGCTTATTGGTGAAGACTACACTCCTGATTCCTGCTAAGCTTTCTGGTGAAGACTACACTCCTGTTTCCTGCTAAGCTTTCTGGTGAAGACTACACTGCTGATTCCTCTTGCACTTCCTGGTGAAGACTACACAGTTGATTCCTCCTGGGCTTTCTGGTCAAGACTACACTGAGGATTCCTCCTGCAATTTCTGCCTGTTGAAACCAGCTTTTTCCATCTGTGAACAATGGCCCCCAAGTGGTAAGTTCAGATCATTTAATATGCCTGACATGATAAACTGGAAACATTTGATTTTACTCTACGAATCTAATATGAATTTTGTCTGGACATATGACAGAACACAACAGCATGTTGAAACTTTAATTGTACACGATGTACACATGTAGTTACTATGTAAGTACACAGGTATTAGGGCCACTTAATGTAAAGTGGGGCCAAAGACAGCAGGTATCCATACTGAATATACTGAATTATATGCTTGTTATTGCCTGTTATTGCTATATGACAGTTGAAAAAATATGGGTAAAAACATGATAAAACAAATGTTTGAGAAGGAGAGTATCTCTTTTAGTATCTCTTTCTGCCTCTGTTTTAAGAATTGCTCTGTCTCCATTCCTTTTGACGTTTCTAATCGTTGGTGTGTCTGCTTTGTCTCACAGCCAGAAAACCGACCGTCGCATTGTTCACTGCTTGCTGTGTCAAAAACCACAGGAGATCCTGACGACGCATCTGAGCAGAGTCTGCATGAAAGGAAATACACCCGAAGAACGGCTCGAGGAGGTGAAGAGGGCCAAGGAGTCTGCCAAGCTGTGGACACGGCAAGCCAGGAACTGGGACTACAACGAAATGGTGAAACGTTACCCCCACAGACCATCCAGGCTGGCTCTTCTGGAAGAGCTTCACCAGAGAAACTTTTTTGTTGCTAATGCTCCAAACCAAGCAGACCTGGAGAACGACGAGACGTCCACCACCACCACGGCTGCCGTTCCGACACCCAGTGAACCTTCTGGAGCACCCAGTGTCAGCTCTGGAGCAGCCGGTGTCAGCTCTGAAGTGGCTGTTGGCGCCTCGGTGGTGGAGGATAGCAGCTCCGAGGGCAGCACCACCGATCCAAGTGACCGAACATGGCAAAAGTAAGTTCTAAACCTCACACACATCAGTCCAGAAACTGTGAACAAACTGTAAGGTTGCTTTGAGCTCATTTTCTTTTGTCTGTATTTTTTTCAGAGATCAAGCGCAGTTCACTGCCAGCGTCAGGGTCAAGATGACGCAAATGGGGCTCTATGAAAAGTTCCCAGCAGAAGAGGCCCTGTTGTCTGACTTCAAGGGCTACTTGATCAACACCCTGCAGGTCCCAAACTGCCAGCAGGAGGTAAGATGCATCCCATTTGAATTTTTTTTAAAGTCTGCTCCGTGTTGCTCTCTGTAACCGGGAAATGTTTTAATATATAGTAACACAGCACAGCACGTGTAGAGCAGCTCTTACGTTCCATAAAGGAAGGGAACTCAGAAACAACAGAGCTTTATTAGGGGTGTATGTGTGTGGCTGGCCGGTGTGTGGCTTTTCTTCTCACTGCATCATCTCACACTTCTCTATTTTCCTTTCATCACAGGTAGACAACGTCTCCAGGATGCTGAGGTACATCCAACCAAGTGGGGATGAAGTCAGCTTGGACTTCCTGCTAAAGTCCACTGAAACAAAAGACTACCTCACCCAACTCCGGCGCGCTGACATGGGCCCGGCCACCATACTGAATTATATAAAAAACATGATCCGGTTTGTTCAGTATTTGAAGACCCACCTGAACTTGGCTGCAGCAGATCCGGACTTCTACAGGAAGTGCCAAGCCTACCTCGACCTCCTCGCTTCCATCAGAAAGCCAGTGGCCAAGTCCAACAGCAAGGTCGTCTGTAAAACGAGGTCAGTTGCTAATCTGCTTTCCTTTTGTTTTTCTTTGATGACTCCCTCCATGTTGATAGTACTTATGTGCTTGGCTGTACATCTGGGTTTATGTGATACAGCCATGTGTGTAATTCTCTGCCGCATTGTGGTCGTGTATGTCATTCTAGGTATGACCGGTTCCAGGAGGGTGAGAAGAGCCTTCAGGAGTGCCAGGCTGTCCTCCGGAAGGCCAAGAAAGATATGCTGTCTGTCTATGGGAGGCTGTTGGAAGGGGACCACGTTGCTTCGGAGGAAAAGACCACGTTCCGGTATTACTGTGAAGCAATCCTGATCCTCGGTCACTTCCAGAGACCCGGAGCGGTGGAGGGAATAACAGTAAGTGTTAAGACCTCAGTTTTCATGAGGGCATCAGCCTAAACAGATTGTATTAGGTAGTCTGCAAAGAGGATGTTTATGTCAGTTATTAACAGTTTATTTTATTTTTATAGACAACAGAGTGGGAGAGCAGAAAGATATCTGGTGGAAAGGTCTGCGTTGCAGTGAGTGAGCACAAGACTGCGACGATGCAGATCGCTGTGTTTGCCCTCACAATGGAGGAGGCAGCAGTAAGTACACTTTGTACAGGCTAAATTGCCCTACCGTGAAATACAGTGTATACACCAGCAATGAACCAACAGATATTATCAGATGTAATTATTTATCTTTTTGCCTCTGCAGATGCTGGACGCATACTATACATGGATCCGCCCGGACTCCATCCGGCCAGATGTTGACCATTCTGACAGGTTGTTTGTGTCGTCGTCGGGCACCAAGATCAGAAGTGCAACCAACGACCTCTCTCGTCTGCACCAACAGTAAGTATTAACAGCAGTCCATAAGCCTCAAAGAAAACTATATAATTCAGGTTTGGGAGTTTCAACTCATATTTATGCCCCATTGCAGCTACAAATTGCCGAACATCAAAAGCCAGCAGATACGTAGGACCGTGGAGACAGATGTGGCTGCAAACTTCACGGAGGAGCAGAAGGCGTCTGTGGCCCACTACATGGCCCATTCGACGGCAGTGGCAAACCAGCACTACCGGATGAAGACCCTGGACACTGTTGTGGCCACTTCCAACCTGCTCAGCTCGCTGACACGGTATGCAATTATCTGTAACAGTTATAATAGTAATGTCTCTCAACGCTCATCCATCAGTTTGTCAGTGTGTAACCTTGAAACTTTTTTTTTTTAACATTGCAGCTCCTCTTCTGACGACTCTGGCGAAGAGGGCCCCAGCACCAAGAAGAGACGGCGAGTGGAAGAAGAGGTTGCCAGCCCAGCACCGGACTTTGAGGCTTTCCTACAGGCCTTCCCTGTAGGAATCACTGGCCAGCCACCCAACAAAACACAGAGAGTAAACGCTGGGTTCCCTGCCGACCGAGTGTTTTATGACAAGTGGAGGGCTCTGCAGTACAACAAGCGGGAGCAACATGTTTTGTGTAAGTGCAGACACTTTCTTAGCCAACGATTAGTTTTGCTCCAACAGAAACATTTAGAACTCGTGTGTGAACCTGAAATTTAATTTAAATGTTCTCTCTTTAACAGCAAAATGCTCAAGACTTGCCCCGACTGCAGCAAAGGTGGCTAAAGTCATAGAGGCAGAGGGGTGGACGGCCAACTATCCACGCCCAGAGGACGTCCTCGCAAAGTGGAGGCCTCTCACCAGAGCACAGGCGCAGAGTGACCCGACCATCATCAAAGGGGTGACCAAGCAGAAATGGTCGGGTCTGGCTGTGAAGGACTTTGGTGAGCAGAAAGGTATGTACCAATGTCTTATGAGCACAGTAAAATCCATCGAAATAAAAAAGATTATAATTGCATTGTGGACAGCACATTTAATGACTCCTCTTTTTGACAACAGGGGTTGTTGCAACCAAGGCCTTCGGGAAGGGCTCCATCCTGTGTGATTACCATGGAAAGGTGATCACAGGTGCTGAGGGCAGGGAGATGGCAGAGAGTCAGGACGAGCTGGGCAACCTGTTTTTCATAAAACATGGAAGCGAGGAAGTCTGCATCGATGCGGAGACCTTCCCCTGCGAGTGCCACCCGTCTCTGGAAACCAAGGGGAGACTGATTACGCACTCCAAGAAAAACTATAACGTACAGCCACTCCACTGCATGTTGGAGCTTGAGGGAGGAGACAGACACGTCCTGCTCTTTCAGGCCATCAAGGACATTGCAAAAGATGAGATGGTCCGCTTCGACCACAGCATCAGGAAGAGGTCCTTTCGTGGGAAGGAAGTGGACCTGGAGTGGCTGGACGTCTGATTGCTGCAAGATTCTTGTTTTTACATACCTCTTGTTCAACGACAACATTATTCTTTGGGTAAGCACATATTCTCGAAGAATGGGTGGATTTGAGACGATTTGTGTGATGTTTTATTAGATTTATAGCTTCAATTTTATTGATTTCTACTTATTAAAATGTATTTGTTTATTGTAATTGATGTTGACAAATGGGACTTTTTTTTGCAGGGGATTTGTGGGCGGGAAGTGGAGCTGGACTTCTGATTGCTGAAAGATTTTTGTTTTGCATGCTACTTGTTCAACGACAACATTACTGTTTGGGTTATTTAGGTAAGCACATATTTTAGAAGAACGAGTGGTTTTGAGACAATTTGTGAATGTATCTCTTTATTGTAATTGAGATGTTGACAAATGGGACTTTTTTTGCAGGGGATTTGTGGGAGGGAAGTGGAGCTGGACGTCTGATTTCTTAAAAAAAAAAATTTCATACCTTTTGTTCAACGACAACATTATTGTTCGGGATGTTTAGGTAAGCACATATTCTTGAAGAATGATTGGATTGGAGATGTTTTGTGTGATGTGTTTTATCAGATTTATAGTTTCAGTTTTATTGATTTCTATTTATTAAAATGTATTTATTTACTTTAATTGATGTTGACAAATGGGACTGTTTTGCAGGAGATTTGTGGGAGGGAAGTGGAGCTGGACGTCTGATTGCTGAAAGATTTTTGTTTTGCATGCTACTTGTTCAACGACAACATTACTGTTTGGGTTATTTAGGTAAGCACATATTTTAGAAGAACGAGTGGTTTTGAGACAATTTGTGAATGTATCTCTTTATTGTAATTGAGATGTTGACAAATGGGACTTTTTTTGCAGGGGATTTGTGGGAGGGAAGTGGAGCTGGACGTCTGATTTCTTAAAAAAAAAATTTTCATACCTTTTGTTCAACGACAACATTATTGTTCGGGATGTTTAGGTAAGCACATATTCTTGAAGAATGATTGGATTGGAGATGTTTTGTGTGATGTGTTTTATCAGATTTATAGTTTCAGTTTTATTGATTTCTATTTATTAAAATGTATTTATTTACTTTAATTGATGTTGACAAATGGGACTGTTTTGCAGGAGATTTGTGGGAGGGAAGTGGAGCTGGACGTCTGATTGCTGAAAGATTTCTGTTTTGCATACTTCTTGTTCAGCTACAACAAAATTGTTCTGTTTTGTGTGATGTGTTTTATCAGATTTATATTTTCAATTTTATTGATTTCTATTTATTAAAAGGTATATATTTACTTTAACTGATGTTTACAAATGGCACTATTTCGCAGGAGATTTGAACTGTTGAAATGCTGGATCAGAGGAAGACAGAAATGCTTGAAAGACACACGCAAACAGGTAAGATCACACACACACCTCCACAATGAATGTTTTGAGTTCTTAATGTTTGAATAAAAGCAACAACAATATTCTCAAATATTTTACAACACGCTTATGACCTCCTTCTCTTCTTCCAACAGTCAGTGTACTGCATATCAGCTCCAAAATTGGCCTGCATCTTCTACCACACTTTCTCTGATTCCCAGCAAGAGAATTCTAAAGGTAAAACATGTATACAAAATGGTTAATGCAATAATATACAGTTTACATCCCAACCAACACAAAGTTGCACATTCAGTGAGCTATACATAAAACAACAGCAAGCTTTAGTCCAAAGTACAGCCTCATACAAAACACTTTAGAATAACACACAAAGCACTTTAGAATAAAGTCATATCGATGTTATGACTTTACTATTTAGACATGAACACGTACATGTATACGGATTACTCACGCTAGCTATTGTGTAGAACATTATTGTAAAGCTTGTCTGCTTGTATTCTGTCATTAATTATTTTTAATCTGAGTTTCAAGGTTTCAGAACAACACTAAAACGGTAAAGCAGATCAGACGTGGATGCTTCACTACCAAAACGTAGAAACGGGCACAAAAAAGACGTTCACACTGCAATTTTTTATTATTATTTGTAACTTTATTTATTTGTTATTTTTACTTTTCTTGTTTCGTTATTGTATATAGTTCTCTTTTTCTTGGTTTTGTTGCAATGTAACCTTTTTAATAATTTTGTTAATAAAATACAATTTTCCTTAAACAATTGTCTGATTTCATTATTTCTATTATCAGTAATAATTGACATGATATGCTTGAAACAAAAGTTTCAAATAACTCATTGATAGTTTGACTTCTCAATTTTGTTTTTGGGCCCAATAGATTCCTATTTTTAAAACATTTTAAAATTCAGTTTTGCATCACAGAAATAAATGGTCATTTAAAGTATAATAAATTGAATACCTATTATTTTAAATTATAATATATCACAATATTATCTATCTATCTATCTATCTATCTATCTATCTATCTATCTATCTATCTATCTATCTATCTATCTATCTATCTATCTATCTATCTAAGTTTTTTGGTATGCAGGTAATTCGGTCCAGTTGCCTGTACAAATTTATTTATTGCTCCTTAAAACAAAGTGCAATTAGAGTGTGTCTTATATCAGCGGAAAGGTCATGTTATACAGTTTAACATAAGCCCAAGGTCAAAGTGTTGCGTTGTTCGCAGCCTGAGAAAACAGGGATCACATAAACCTATGAGGCAAATGGGCCTGGTTTTTTTTGGGTGAGACCAGGGTAAGAGCGCATCACCTGGGCAGTATTTTTACCTGGTCTCACCAGAAAACTTGCTGTGAAAGCTTGGATTCAGGGATATCATTGTATGTTTCATTAGCTTTTACTTTGGCCCATATTAATGTTTATGGG
>NC_090186.1:13950149-13962649 GCF_024679245.1 Pseudorasbora parva | reverse complement strand
GGCGCTGCGAAGTGAGTTGTTATTCGCTAGTTCTAGTTACTTTTCATTCAATGCAATTTTCGAATTAAATAAATTAAATTTATTTGAAATTAATTTCAATTTAATTTAATATTGGAATAATGCCTTATTTATTTATTTTAAACAATTTTTTAATCTAATCATTCCAGGCCCGTTCAGCCGACTCTCCAAGACTGCCAGAGGGTCCTCAGATTAGCAGAGGCAGACATGCTGGTCATCCACAGGAAGCTGCTGGGCCAGCAGCATGTGGAAGAAGACCAAAGGACGCTGTTTCGCTACTTCTGCGAAGCCATCTTGGTCCTGAGGTACTTCCAGCGACCGGAAGCAGTGATGGCATTTAAAGTAAGTACTTTTACTTTGCAGTGTTTCTTCAGTGTGTATAAAGTCAGTCACTCACTGTGTTCTATTGTTTTCCAGGCTTCAGACTGGATCAACAAGTCACATGTTGATGGACGAATTCGCATGGAAGTGCAATCCACTAAGCAGAGTGCAACCTTTTCCATCACAGAGGAGGACTCTGCTGTAAGTTCTCTAATCCCATAAAAAAAAGAAAAAAAAAAGCCATGCCTATGGGAAAAAGTGTCGTACTCTCAGCAATTAGAGCACAGAATTTACATGTTTATATTTTTGTGACCAATAATATGTGTATTCCGTAAAGTATGTGTATGTTTGGGGTGCAGAATGTTGCACCTGGTAGGAAGCATAATTCCTCTACCGAGGACAATAAAGTATAAATCTGAATCTGAAATCTGAATCTTATCAGGGTCAGAAGTCAGATCTCTTAAAGTTTTCATTAATGAGTTAACTTCATATCTGACATCTCCACAGATGCTGGACACATACTTCCAGAAGATTCGTCCAGGATATCTGCAGGACAGTGTGGACGACCGGGGCAGATTTTTCCTGTCCAAACAAGGGCTGCCAGTTGGTAACATCACGAGTGACCTCAGGCGGCTGCATGAACAGTACGTTTTAACAGGATCATTGTTTAATGGTGTATGCATTTATATGCACTGTACTGAGAAATATAAAATGATGTCTTTATATTTTAATATAAAGTCTGGCTTATGCCCTACATAAAGTTCAAACAATATGAATTTGTGTCATTCAAATACACTGACAGAATTGAGGGATAATCTGGGATTTTTCATTCATTGCAGGTACGATTTGCCAAGCTTTTCAAGCCAGCAAGCCAGAAGGGCCCAAAGTACTATGCCATGGTATGTGTCATCATGGAAAACACACAACAATCATATAATTTCTGTTTGTCAGCTACTTCCCAGGTCTGTCTAGATTTTTTTGTCAGATTTTGAACATGAAATATTCTCTAATTTTCAGCTCTTCTTCTGTTGAGCCGGCCGACGAGAGGAGAGGTCGCAAACAGAAGAGAGGCAGGGGCGCAGCTGACCAGGAGGACAGGGACTTTGGTGCGTTTCTCCAGCAGTTCCCAGCGGAGGCGAGCAGCAGCCCTCCCACGAAAAAGAAGCGGACCGCTGCAGGGTTTCCACCTGACAGAGTATTCTATGACAGGTGGAGGTCTGTGCAGTTGGCCAAACGGGAGGAGCACCTCTTGTGTGAGTTGATGTGGTTTATTAGTATTTAAAACAATGAATACATATCTCTACAATCAAAGGAACATAAGTCACATTTTTTGCATATTAAAAAGTGTATTCATTTAACATTTGTCTTTGACAGCCCAGTGTTCGAGGCGCCCCCCGACTGTCAGCAAGGTGTCTCTGATGATCCTAAAAGAGGGTTGGACTGGCAACTGTCCTCGACCCCAGGACGTAGTGACAAAGTGGAAACCCGTCACTAGGGTGGAGGTCGAGTCAGATCCAAGGATCATTGCTATGGTCCAGAATCAAAAGTGGACAGGCCTGGCCCTCAAGGACTTCGGTGCAAAAGGACAAGGTATGTAAACATCACACATAAAAATGCATACCATTTTTGTCTTGTGAGCATATATTTTTACCCCGGGAATGAATCCTAATTGCACCTCCTTTCCACCACAGGAGTTGTTGCCACCAAAGCCTTCGCCATGGGCTCCATTGTTTGTGATTACCATGGCAAGGTAATCACAGGAGCAGAGGGCCGGAAGTTGATCAAGTCCATCGAGGGTGACATGGGCTACCTTTTCTTCTTCCACAATGCTGGACGGGACCTCTGTGTGGACGCTGAGACGTTCCCGTGCCAGTGTCACCCCACAGAAAGTACCATGGGCCGGAAGATCAACCACTCTTCCAAGAGAGCTAACCTGAGGCCGGTCCATTGCCTGATGAACTTCCCGGAAGGACAGAGGGATGTCATTCTGTTCCAGGCCAAGAGAGACATTGGTTTGTGCGAGGAGCTGCTGTTTGACTACGGCGTCAAGCGAAAGTCTTTTCGAGGAGAAGGACTGATCCTCGACTGGCTGGATGACTGAACCCATCAGGCCATTCATTCACCGGTTGATTAATGTTGTATGTTACAAGACTGAATCCTGGAGCCGGGTTGGCTGGATGTTTTTTATTTTTTTTTTTCAAATAAAAATATTTTTTATACACACCTTTAATGTGACTTGATTTTATTGCAAAACACAACACATCAGTGAAAGGCATGAATCTAGGCATGAACCTTAGTCAGCATCAAATATATCCTCTTTGTTGAGACCAGTGGTGAAAAGAGTACTGAACACGCATACTCAAGTAAAAGTACACTTACTTGTCAAAAATGTAATGCTTAAAAAAGTTTTAAATAACTCATCATTTAAGTAGCACTGGCCCAACTCATTAGCACTTCAATGGACTCGGTGTGTGTGCGCGCGCTGTGTGTGTGTGTGTGTGTGTGTGTGTGTGAGAGAGAGAGAGAGAGAGAGAGAGAGAGAGAGAGAGAGAGAGAGAGAGAGAGAGAGAGAGAGAGAGAGAGAGAGAGAGAGAGAGAGAGAGAGAGAGAGACTCTTAAAGAAAATATATTTTTAAAATAAAGATAAAAATAGCTTGGAATTGGGCTCATTTACAAAGATTTTGGCGAGAATATACAATCTTTGTAAATTACCCCAATTCGAAGCTATTTTTTAATTTATTTTTTAATCATAATACAGCATAACATTGCCAGATTACAAATGTGTGAATGAATTTAATATGTCTTGTTCAGGACGTTTTTTTGGTATGCAGGTAATTCGGTCCAGTTGCCTGTACGAATTTATTTATTGCTCCTTAAAACAAAGTGCAATTAGAGTGTGTCTTATATCAGCGGAAAGGTCATGTTATACAGTTTAACATAAGCCCAAGGTCAAAGTGTTGCGTTGTTCGCAGCCTGAGAAAACAGGGATCACATAAACCTATGGGGCAAATGGGCCTGGTTTTTTTGGGTGAGACCAGGGTAAGAGCGCATCACCTGGGCAGTATTTTTACCTGGTCTCACCAGAAAACTTGCTGTGAAAGCTTGGATTCAGGGATAGCATTTTATGTTTCATTAGCTTTTACTTTGGCCCATATTAATGTTTATGGGCTTAATTTAAAGAGGGGATTCAGGGCTACAATTTTAATTATGAAAAATGCAATTCTTAGTCTCATGGCCTGAACAACTGGCCAAAAAATAGCCCAAAAATAGGAATACTGCCTGAAATAGGTATAGCGTAATGATCATCATTGGCTTTTGATTTGGGCTAGATTCGACGGTTTGCCCTTGATGGAAAGTGGGAATTCAGGCCTAAAATTTGATATATATATCTGAAAATCTGAGTATACTATAGGCTCGAGAGATCAGGGGTCAAATTAAGCCTTGTTGAGGTCATTCCCTATTCTCACCAACATCTTTGTAAATTACCCCAATTCGAAGCTATTTTTTAATTTATTTTTTAATCATAATACAGCATAACATTGCCAGATTACAAATGTGTGAATGAATTTAATATGTCTTGTTCAGGACGTTTTTTTGGTATGCAGGTAATTCGGTCCAGTTGCCTGTACGAATTTATTTATTGCTCCTTAAAACAAAGTGCAATTAGAGTGTGTCTTATATCAGCGGAAAGGTCATGTTATACAGTTTAACATAAGCCCAAGGTCAAAGTGTTGCGTTGTTCGCAGCCTGAGAAAACAGGGATCACATAAACCTATGGGGCAAATGGGCCTGGTTTTTTTGGGTGAGACCAGGGTAAGAGCGCATCACCTGGGCAGTATTTTTACCTGGTCTCACCAGAAAACTTGCTGTGAAAGCTTGGATTCAGGGATAGCATTTTATGTTTCATTAGCTTTTACTTTGGCCCATATTAATGTTTATGGGCTTAATTTAAAGAGGGGATTCAGGGCTACAATTTTAATTATGAAAAATGCAATTCTTAGTCTCATAGCCTGAACAACTGGCCAAAAAATAGCCCAAAAATAGGAATACTGCCTGAAATAGGTATAGCGTAATGATCATCATTGGCTTTTGATTTGGGCTAGATTCGACGGTTTGCCCTTGATGGAAAGTGGGAATTCAGGCCTAAAATTTGATATATATATATATCTGAAAATCTGAGTATACTATAGGCTCGAGAGATCAGGGGTCAAATTAGGCCTTGTTGAGGTCATTCCCTATTCTCACCAACATCTTTGTAAATTACCCCAATTCTAAGCTATTTTTTAATTTATTTTTTAATCATAATACAGCATAACATTGCCAGATTACAAATGTGTGAATGAATTTAATATGTCTTGTTCAGGACGTTTTTTTGGTATGCAGGTAATTCGGTCCAGTTGCCTGTACGAATTTATTTATTGCTCCTTAAAACAAAGTGCAATTAGAGTGTGTCTTATATCAGCGGAAAGGTCATGTTATACAGTTTAACATAAGCCCAAGGTCAAAGTGTTGCGTTGTTCGCAGCCTGAGAAAACAGGGATCACATAAACCTATGGGGCAAATGGGCCTGGTTTTTTTTGGGTGAGACCAGGGTAAGAGCGCATCACCTGGGCAGTATTTTTACCTGGTCTCACCAGAAAACTTGCTGTGAAAGCTTGGATTCAGGGATAGCATTTTATGTTTCATTAGCTTTTACTTTGGCCCATATTAATGTTTATGGGCTTAATTTAAAGAGGGGATTCAGGGCTACAATTTTAATTATGAAAAATGCAATTCTTAGTCTCATAGCCTGAACAACTGGCCAAAAAATAGCCCAAAAATAGGAATACTGCCTGAAATAGGTATAGCGTAATGATCATCATTGGCTTTTGATTTGGGCTAGATTCGACGGTTTGCCCTTGATGGAAAGTGGGAATTCAGGCCTAAAATTTGATATATATATCTGAAAATCTGAGTATACTATAGGCTCGAGAGATCAGGGGTCAAATTAGGCCTTGTTGAGGTCATTCCCTATTCTCACCAACATCTTTGTAAATTACCCCAATTCGAAGCTATTTTTTAATTTATTTTTTAATCATAATACAGCATAACATTGCCAGATTACAAATGTGTGAATGAATTTAATATGTCTTGTTCAGGACGTTTTTTTGGTATGCAGGTAATTCGGTCCAGTTGCCTGTACGAATTTATTTATTGCTCCTTAAAACAAAGTGCAATTAGAGTGTGTCTTATATCAGCGGAAAGGTCATGTTATACAGTTTAACATAAGCCCAAGGTCAAAGTGTTGCGTTGTTCGCAGCCTGAGAAAACAGGGATCACATAAACCTATGGGGCAAATGGGCCTGGTTTTTTTGGGTGAGACCAGGGTAAGAGCGCATCACCTGGGCAGTATTTTTACCTGGTCTCACCAGAAAACTTGCTGTGAAAGCTTGGATTCAGGGATAGCATTTTATGTTTCATTAGCTTTTACTTTGGCCCATATTAATGTTTATGGGCTTAATTTAAAGAGGGGATTCAGGGCTACAATTTTAATTATGAAAAATGCAATTCTTAGTCTCATGGCCTGAACAACTGGCCAAAAAATAGCCCAAAAATAGGAATACTGCCTGAAATAGGTATAGCGTAATGATCATCATTGGCTTTTGATTTGGGCTAGATTCGACGGTTTGCCCTTGATGGAAAGTGGGAATTCAGGCCTAAAATTTGATATATATATATCTGAAAATCTGAGTATACTATAGGCTCGAGAGATCAGGGGTCAAATTAGGCCTTGTTGAGGTCATTCCCTATTCTCACCAACATCTTTGTAAATTACCCCAATTCTAAGCTATTTTTTAATTTATTTTTTAATCATAATACAGCATAACATTGCCAGATTACAAATGTGTGAATGAATTTAATATGTCTTGTTCAGGACGTTTTTTTGGTATGCAGGTAATTCGGTCCAGTTGCCTGTACGAATTTATTTATTGCTTCTTAAAACAAATCTATCTATCTATCTATCTATCTATCTATCTATCTATCTATCTATCTATCTATCTATCTATCTATCTATCTATCTCCATCCCTCCATCCCTCCATCCATCCACCCACCCACCCATCCATCCATCCATCCATCCATCCATCCATCCATCCATCCATCCATCCATCCATCCATCCATCCATTAATTAATTTATTTTTAATTAAATAAAATAAAACCATGTTTGTTTTTTTTTGTTTTTCCATTAGGAATGACCCAATTGTGTGTGAATTGAACACCAGTCCAGGCCCTGCAAAGATAAGCATGTCCACAATTGGGCCATCTTGGTTTGCAAGTAATGGGCCATTAATGGTTGTGGCCCTAAGGGCCAGCATGGTTCCATAGTTCACACCCATGATGGCCCAGTGACCACAACATTGATGGCCCATTTTTGGTTTGAAATGTGTGCATAATGAGTGTAGATTCCCCACTAAGTGTTTTAAAATGGGCCCTTTGCAGTCTATAATTGGACCTATTCAGGTCTTGGTTTAAAATAATGTGTCACCTCCTGCAAAAAAAGGGGTGGGACTTCAAGTGGTCAATAAATAGGTGGACTAGAGGCTCCGGTTACTCACTTCTTCAAGAACAGCGTGAAGACAACACTGTTGATTCCTGCTGAGCTTATTGGTGAAGACTACACTCCTGATTCCTGCTAAGCTTTCTGGTGAAGACTACACTCCTGTTTCCTGCTAAGCTTTCTGGTGAAGACTACACTGCTGATTCCTCTTGCACTTCCTGGTGAAGACTACACAGTTGATTCCTCCTGGGCTTTCTGGTCAAGACTACACTGAGGATTCCTCCTGCAATTTCTGCCTGTTGAAACCAGCTTTTTCCATCTGTGAACAATGGCCCCCAAGTGGTAAGTTCAGATCATTTAATATGCCTGACATGATAAACTGGAAACATTTGATTTTACTCTACGAATCTAATATGAATTTTGTCTGGACATATGACAGAACACAACAGCATGTTGAAACTTTAATTGTACACGATGTACACATGTAGTTACTATGTAAGTACACAGGTATTAGGGCCACTTAATGTAAAGTGGGGCCAAAGACAGCAGGTATCCATACTGAATATACTGAATTATATGCTTGTTATTGCCTGTTATTGCTATATGACAGTTGAAAAAATATGGGTAAAAACATGATAAAACAAATGTTTGAGAAGGAGAGTATCTCTTTTAGTATCTCTTTCTGCCTCTGTTTTAAGAATTGCTCTGTCTCCATTCCTTTTGACGTTTCTAATCGTTGGTGTGTCTGCTTTGTCTCACAGCCAGAAAACCGACCGTCGCATTGTTCACTGCTTGCTGTGTCAAAAACCACAGGAGATCCTGACGACGCATCTGAGCAGAGTCTGCATGAAAGGAAATACACCCGAAGAACGGCTCGAGGAGGTGAAGAGGGCCAAGGAGTCTGCCAAGCTGTGGACACGGCAAGCCAGGAACTGGGACTACAACGAAATGGTGAAACGTTACCCCCACAGACCATCCAGGCTGGCTCTTCTGGAAGAGCTTCACCAGAGAAACTTTTTTGTTGCTAATGCTCCAAACCAAGCAGACCTGGAGAACGACGAGACGTCCACCACCACCACGGCTGCCGTTCCGACACCCAGTGAACCTTCTGGAGCACCCAGTGTCAGCTCTGGAGCAGCCGGTGTCAGCTCTGAAGTGGCTGTTGGCGCCTCGGTGGTGGAGGATAGCAGCTCCGAGGGCAGCACCACCGATCCAAGTGACCGAACATGGCAAAAGTAAGTTCTAAACCTCACACACATCAGTCCAGAAACTGTGAACAAACTGTAAGGTTGCTTTGAGCTCATTTTCTTTTGTCTGTATTTTTTTCAGAGATCAAGCGCAGTTCACTGCCAGCGTCAGGGTCAAGATGACGCAAATGGGGCTCTATGAAAAGTTCCCAGCAGAAGAGGCCCTGTTGTCTGACTTCAAGGGCTACTTGATCAACACCCTGCAGGTCCCAAACTGCCAGCAGGAGGTAAGATGCATCCCATTTGAATTTTTTTTAAAGTCTGCTCCGTGTTGCTCTCTGTAACCGGGAAATGTTTTAATATATAGTAACACAGCACAGCACGTGTAGAGCAGCTCTTACGTTCCATAAAGGAAGGGAACTCAGAAACAACAGAGCTTTATTAGGGGTGTATGTGTGTGGCTGGCCGGTGTGTGGCTTTTCTTCTCACTGCATCATCTCACACTTCTCTATTTTCCTTTCATCACAGGTAGACAACGTCTCCAGGATGCTGAGGTACATCCAACCAAGTGGGGATGAAGTCAGCTTGGACTTCCTGCTAAAGTCCACTGAAACAAAAGACTACCTCACCCAACTCCGGCGCGCTGACATGGGCCCGGCCACCATACTGAATTATATAAAAAACATGATCCGGTTTGTTCAGTATTTGAAGACCCACCTGAACTTGGCTGCAGCAGATCCGGACTTCTACAGGAAGTGCCAAGCCTACCTCGACCTCCTCGCTTCCATCAGAAAGCCAGTGGCCAAGTCCAACAGCAAGGTCGTCTGTAAAACGAGGTCAGTTGCTAATCTGCTTTCCTTTTGTTTTTCTTTGATGACTCCCTCCATGTTGATAGTACTTATGTGCTTGGCTGTACATCTGGGTTTATGTGATACAGCCATGTGTGTAATTCTCTGCCGCATTGTGGTCGTGTATGTCATTCTAGGTATGACCGGTTCCAGGAGGGTGAGAAGAGCCTTCAGGAGTGCCAGGCTGTCCTCCGGAAGGCCAAGAAAGATATGCTGTCTGTCTATGGGAGGCTGTTGGAAGGGGACCACGTTGCTTCGGAGGAAAAGACCACGTTCCGGTATTACTGTGAAGCAATCCTGATCCTCGGTCACTTCCAGAGACCCGGAGCGGTGGAGGGAATAACAGTAAGTGTTAAGACCTCAGTTTTCATGAGGGCATCAGCCTAAACAGATTGTATTAGGTAGTCTGCAAAGAGGATGTTTATGTCAGTTATTAACAGTTTATTTTATTTTTATAGACAACAGAGTGGGAGAGCAGAAAGATATCTGGTGGAAAGGTCTGCGTTGCAGTGAGTGAGCACAAGACTGCGACGATGCAGATCGCTGTGTTTGCCCTCACAATGGAGGAGGCAGCAGTAAGTACACTTTGTACAGGCTAAATTGCCCTACCGTGAAATACAGTGTATACACCAGCAATGAACCAACAGATATTATCAGATGTAATTATTTATCTTTTTGCCTCTGCAGATGCTGGACGCATACTATACATGGATCCGCCCGGACTCCATCCGGCCAGATGTTGACCATTCTGACAGGTTGTTTGTGTCGTCGTCGGGCACCAAGATCAGAAGTGCAACCAACGACCTCTCTCGTCTGCACCAACAGTAAGTATTAACAGCAGTCCATAAGCCTCAAAGAAAACTATATAATTCAGGTTTGGGAGTTTCAACTCATATTTATGCCCCATTGCAGCTACAAATTGCCGAACATCAAAAGCCAGCAGATACGTAGGACCGTGGAGACAGATGTGGCTGCAAACTTCACGGAGGAGCAGAAGGCGTCTGTGGCCCACTACATGGCCCATTCGACGGCAGTGGCAAACCAGCACTACCGGATGAAGACCCTGGACACTGTTGTGGCCACTTCCAACCTGCTCAGCTCGCTGACACGGTATGCAATTATCTGTAACAGTTATAATAGTAATGTCTCTCAACGCTCATCCATCAGTTTGTCAGTGTGTAACCTTGAAACTTTTTTTTTTTAACATTGCAGCTCCTCTTCTGACGACTCTGGCGAAGAGGGCCCCAGCACCAAGAAGAGACGGCGAGTGGAAGAAGAGGTTGCCAGCCCAGCACCGGACTTTGAGGCTTTCCTACAGGCCTTCCCTGTAGGAATCACTGGCCAGCCACCCAACAAAACACAGAGAGTAAACGCTGGGTTCCCTGCCGACCGAGTGTTTTATGACAAGTGGAGGGCTCTGCAGTACAACAAGCGGGAGCAACATGTTTTGTGTAAGTGCAGACACTTTCTTAGCCAACGATTAGTTTTGCTCCAACAGAAACATTTAGAACTCGTGTGTGAACCTGAAATTTAATTTAAATGTTCTCTCTTTAACAGCAAAATGCTCAAGACTTGCCCCGACTGCAGCAAAGGTGGCTAAAGTCATAGAGGCAGAGGGGTGGACGGCCAACTATCCACGCCCAGAGGACGTCCTCGCAAAGTGGAGGCCTCTCACCAGAGCACAGGCGCAGAGTGACCCGACCATCATCAAAGGGGTGACCAAGCAGAAATGGTCGGGTCTGGCTGTGAAGGACTTTGGTGAGCAGAAAGGTATGTACCAATGTCTTATGAGCACAGTAAAATCCATCGAAATAAAAAAGATTATAATTGCATTGTGGACAGCACATTTAATGACTCCTCTTTTTGACAACAGGGGTTGTTGCAACCAAGGCCTTCGGGAAGGGCTCCATCCTGTGTGATTACCATGGAAAGGTGATCACAGGTGCTGAGGGCAGGGAGATGGCAGAGAGTCAGGACGAGCTGGGCAACCTGTTTTTCATAAAACATGGAAGCGAGGAAGTCTGCATCGATGCGGAGACCTTCCCCTGCGAGTGCCACCCGTCTCTGGAAACCAAGGGGAGACTGATTACGCACTCCAAGAAAAACTATAACGTACAGCCACTCCACTGCATGTTGGAGCTTGAGGGAGGAGACAGACACGTCCTGCTCTTTCAGGCCATCAAGGACATTGCAAAAGATGAGATGGTCCGCTTCGACCACAGCATCAGGAAGAGGTCCTTTCGTGGGAAGGAAGTGGACCTGGAGTGGCTGGACGTCTGATTGCTGCAAGATTCTTGTTTTTACATACCTCTTGTTCAACGACAACATTATTCTTTGGGTAAGCACATATTCTCGAAGAATGGGTGGATTTGAGACGATTTGTGTGATGTTTTATTAGATTTATAGCTTCAATTTTATTGATTTCTACTTATTAAAATGTATTTGTTTATTGTAATTGATGTTGACAAATGGGACTTTTTTTTGCAGGGGATTTGTGGGCGGGAAGTGGAGCTGGACTTCTGATTGCTGAAAGATTTTTGTTTTGCATGCTACTTGTTCAACGACAACATTACTGTTTGGGTTATTTAGGTAAGCACATATTTTAGAAGAACGAGTGGTTTTGAGACAATTTGTGAATGTATCTCTTTATTGTAATTGAGATGTTGACAAATGGGACTTTTTTTGCAGGGGATTTGTGGGAGGGAAGTGGAGCTGGACGTCTGATTTCTTAAAAAAAAAAATTTCATACCTTTTGTTCAACGACAACATTATTGTTCGGGATGTTTAGGTAAGCACATATTCTTGAAGAATGATTGGATTGGAGATGTTTTGTGTGATGTGTTTTATCAGATTTATAGTTTCAGTTTTATTGATTTCTATTTATTAAAATGTATTTATTTACTTTAATTGATGTTGACAAATGGGACTGTTTTGCAGGAGATTTGTGGGAGGGAAGTGGAGCTGGACGTCTGATTGCTGAAAGATTTTTGTTTTGCATGCTACTTGTTCAACGACAACATTACTGTTTGGGTTATTTAGGTAAGCACATATTTTAGAAGAACGAGTGGTTTTGAGACAATTTGTGAATGTATCTCTTTATTGTAATTGAGATGTTGACAAATGGGACTTTTTTTGCAGGGGATTTGTGGGAGGGAAGTGGAGCTGGACGTCTGATTTCTTAAAAAAAAAATTTTCATACCTTTTGTTCAACGACAACATTATTGTTCGGGATGTTTAGGTAAGCACATATTCTTGAAGAATGATTGGATTGGAGATGTTTTGTGTGATGTGTTTTATCAGATTTATAGTTTCAGTTTTATTGATTTCTATTTATTAAAATGTATTTATTTACTTTAATTGATGTTGACAAATGGGACTGTTTTGCAGGAGATTTGTGGGAGGGAAGTGGAGCTGGACGTCTGATTGCTGAAAGATTTCTGTTTTGCATACTTCTTGTTCAGCTACAACAAAATTGTTCTGTTTTGTGTGATGTGTTTTATCAGATTTATATTTTCAATTTTATTGATTTCTATTTATTAAAAGGTATATATTTACTTTAACTGATGTTTACAAATGGCACTATTTCGCA
>NC_090186.1:13937649-13945149 GCF_024679245.1 Pseudorasbora parva | reverse complement strand
CACAGAAATAAATGGTCATTTAAAGTATAATAAATTGAATACCTATTATTTTAAATTATAATATATCACAATATTATCTATCTATCTATCTATCTATCTATCTATCTATCTATCTATCTATCTATCTATCTATCTATCTATCTATCTATCTATCTATCTATCTATCTATCTCCATCCCTCCATCCCTCCATCCCTCCATGCATCCACCCACCCACCCATCCATCCATCCATCCATCCATCCATCCATCCATCCATCCATCCATCCATTAATTAATTTATTTTTAATTAAATAAAATAAAACCATGTTTGTTTTTTTTTGTTTTTCCATTAGGAATGACCCAATTGTGTGTGAATTGAACACCAGTCCAGGCCCTGCAAAGATAAGCATGTCCACAATTGGGCCATCTTGGTTTGCAAGTAATGGGCCATTAATGGTTGTGGCCCTAAGGGCCAGCATGGTTCCATAGTTCACACCCATGATGGCCCAGTGACCACAACATTGATGGCCCATTTTTGGTTTGAAATGTGTGCATAATGAGTGTAGATTCCCCACTAAGTGTTTTAAAATGGGCCCTTTGCAGTCTATAATTGGACCTATTCAGGTCTTGGTTTAAAATAATGTGTCACCTCCTGCAAAAAAAGGGGTGGGACTTCAAGTGGTCAATAAATAGGTGGACTAGAGGCTCCAGTTACTCACTTCTTCAAGAACAGCGTGAAGACAACACTGTTGATTCCTGCTGAGCTTATTGGTGAAGACTACACTCCTGATTCCTGCTAAGCTTTCTGGTGAAGACTACACTCCTGTTTCCTGCTAAGCTTTCTGGTGAAGACTACACTGCTGATTCCTCTTGCACTTCCTGGTGAAGACTACACAGTTGATTCCTCCTGGGCTTTCTGGTCAAGACTACACTGAGGATTCCTCCTGCAATTTCTGCCTGTTGAAACCAGCTTTTTCCATCTGTGAACAATGGCCCCCAAGTGGTAAGTTCAGATCATTTAATATGCCTGACATGATAAACTGGAAACATTTGATTTTACTCTACGAATCTAATATGAATTTTGTCTGGACATATGACAGAACACAACAGCATGTTGAAACTTTAATTGTACACGATGTACACATGTAGTTACTATGTAAGTACACAGGTATTAGGGCCACTTAATGTAAAGTGGGGCCAAAGACAGCAGGTATCCATACTGAATATACTGAATTATATGCTTGTTATTGCCTGTTATTGCTATATGACAGTTGAAAAAATATGGGTAAAAACATGATAAAACAAATGTTTGAGAAGGAGAGTATCTCTTTTAGTATCTCTTTCTGCCTCTGTTTTAAGAATTGCTCTGTCTCCATTCCTTTTGACGTTTCTAATCGTTGGTGTGTCTGCTTTGTCTCACAGCCAGAAAACCGACCGTCGCATTGTTCACTGCTTGCTGTGTCAAAAACCACAGGAGATCCTGACGACGCATCTGAGCAGAGTCTGCATGAAAGGAAATACACCCGAAGAACGGCTCGAGGAGGTGAAGAGGGCCAAGGAGTCTGCCAAGCTGTGGACACGGCAAGCCAGGAACTGGGACTACAACGAAATGGTGAAACGTTACCCCCACAGACCATCCAGGCTGGCTCTTCTGGAAGAGCTTCACCAGAGAAACTTTTTTGTTGCTAATGCTCCAAACCAAGCAGACCTGGAGAACGACGAGACGTCCACCACCACCACGGCTGCCGTTCCGACACCCAGTGAACCTTCTGGAGCACCCAGTGTCAGCTCTGGAGCAGCCGGTGTCAGCTCTGAAGTGGCTGTTGGCGCCTCGGTGGTGGAGGATAGCAGCTCCGAGGGCAGCACCACCGATCCAAGTGACCGAACATGGCAAAAGTAAGTTCTAAACCTCACACACATCAGTCCAGAAACTGTGAACAAACTGTAAGGTTGCTTTGAGCTCATTTTCTTTTGTCTGTATTTTTTTCAGAGATCAAGCGCAGTTCACTGCCAGCGTCAGGGTCAAGATGACGCAAATGGGGCTCTATGAAAAGTTCCCAGCAGAAGAGGCCCTGTTGTCTGACTTCAAGGGCTACTTGATCAACACCCTGCAGGTCCCAAACTGCCAGCAGGAGGTAAGATGCATCCCATTTGAATTTTTTTTAAAGTCTGCTCCGTGTTGCTCTCTGTAACCGGGAAATGTTTTAATATATAGTAACACAGCACAGCACGTGTAGAGCAGCTCTTACGTTCCATAAAGGAAGGGAACTCAGAAACAACAGAGCTTTATTAGGGGTGTATGTGTGTGGCTGGCCGGTGTGTGGCTTTTCTTCTCACTGCATCATCTCACACTTCTCTATTTTCCTTTCATCACAGGTAGACAACGTCTCCAGGATGCTGAGGTACATCCAACCAAGTGGGGATGAAGTCAGCTTGGACTTCCTGCTAAAGTCCACTGAAACAAAAGACTACCTCACCCAACTCCGGCGCGCTGACATGGGCCCGGCCACCATACTGAATTATATAAAAAACATGATCCGGTTTGTTCAGTATTTGAAGACCCACCTGAACTTGGCTGCAGCAGATCCGGACTTCTACAGGAAGTGCCAAGCCTACCTCGACCTCCTCGCTTCCATCAGAAAGCCAGTGGCCAAGTCCAACAGCAAGGTCGTCTGTAAAACGAGGTCAGTTGCTAATCTGCTTTCCTTTTGTTTTTCTTTGATGACTCCCTCCATGTTGATAGTACTTATGTGCTTGGCTGTACATCTGGGTTTATGTGATACAGCCATGTGTGTAATTCTCTGCCGCATTGTGGTCGTGTATGTCATTCTAGGTATGACCGGTTCCAGGAGGGTGAGAAGAGCCTTCAGGAGTGCCAGGCTGTCCTCCGGAAGGCCAAGAAAGATATGCTGTCTGTCTATGGGAGGCTGTTGGAAGGGGACCACGTTGCTTCGGAGGAAAAGACCACGTTCCGGTATTACTGTGAAGCAATCCTGATCCTCGGTCACTTCCAGAGACCCGGAGCGGTGGAGGGAATAACAGTAAGTGTTAAGACCTCAGTTTTCATGAGGGCATCAGCCTAAACAGATTGTATTAGGTAGTCTGCAAAGAGGATGTTTATGTCAGTTATTAACAGTTTATTTTATTTTTATAGACAACAGAGTGGGAGAGCAGAAAGATATCTGGTGGAAAGGTCTGCGTTGCAGTGAGTGAGCACAAGACTGCGACGATGCAGATCGCTGTGTTTGCCCTCACAATGGAGGAGGCAGCAGTAAGTACACTTTGTACAGGCTAAATTGCCCTACCGTGAAATACAGTGTATACACCAGCAATGAACCAACAGATATTATCAGATGTAATTATTTATCTTTTTGCCTCTGCAGATGCTGGACGCATACTATACATGGATCCGCCCGGACTCCATCCGGCCAGATGTTGACCATTCTGACAGGTTGTTTGTGTCGTCGTCGGGCACCAAGATCAGAAGTGCAACCAACGACCTCTCTCGTCTGCACCAACAGTAAGTATTAACAGCAGTCCATAAGCCTCAAAGAAAACTATATAATTCAGGTTTGGGAGTTTCAACTCATATTTATGCCCCATTGCAGCTACAAATTGCCGAACATCAAAAGCCAGCAGATACGTAGGACCGTGGAGACAGATGTGGCTGCAAACTTCACGGAGGAGCAGAAGGCGTCTGTGGCCCACTACATGGCCCATTCGACGGCAGTGGCAAACCAGCACTACCGGATGAAGACCCTGGACACTGTTGTGGCCACTTCCAACCTGCTCAGCTCGCTGACACGGTATGCAATTATCTGTAACAGTTATAATAGTAATGTCTCTCAACGCTCATCCATCAGTTTGTCAGTGTGTAACCTTGAAACTTTTTTTTTTTAACATTGCAGCTCCTCTTCTGACGACTCTGGCGAAGAGGGCCCCAGCACCAAGAAGAGACGGCGAGTGGAAGAAGAGGTTGCCAGCCCAGCACCGGACTTTGAGGCTTTCCTACAGGCCTTCCCTGTAGGAATCACTGGCCAGCCACCCAACAAAACACAGAGAGTAAACGCTGGGTTCCCTGCCGACCGAGTGTTTTATGACAAGTGGAGGGCTCTGCAGTACAACAAGCGGGAGCAACATGTTTTGTGTAAGTGCAGACACTTTCTTAGCCAACGATTAGTTTTGCTCCAACAGAAACATTTAGAACTCGTGTGTGAACCTGAAATTTAATTTAAATGTTCTCTCTTTAACAGCAAAATGCTCAAGACTTGCCCCGACTGCAGCAAAGGTGGCTAAAGTCATAGAGGCAGAGGGGTGGACGGCCAACTATCCACGCCCAGAGGACGTCCTCGCAAAGTGGAGGCCTCTCACCAGAGCACAGGCGCAGAGTGACCCGACCATCATCAAAGGGGTGACCAAGCAGAAATGGTCGGGTCTGGCTGTGAAGGACTTTGGTGAGCAGAAAGGTATGTACCAATGTCTTATGAGCACAGTAAAATCCATCGAAATAAAAAAGATTATAATTGCATTGTGGACAGCACATTTAATGACTCCTCTTTTTGACAACAGGGGTTGTTGCAACCAAGGCCTTCGGGAAGGGCTCCATCCTGTGTGATTACCATGGAAAGGTGATCACAGGTGCTGAGGGCAGGGAGATGGCAGAGAGTCAGGACGAGCTGGGCAACCTGTTTTTCATAAAACATGGAAGCGAGGAAGTCTGCATCGATGCGGAGACCTTCCCCTGCGAGTGCCACCCGTCTCTGGAAACCAAGGGGAGACTGATTACGCACTCCAAGAAAAACTATAACGTACAGCCACTCCACTGCATGTTGGAGCTTGAGGGAGGAGACAGACACGTCCTGCTCTTTCAGGCCATCAAGGACATTGCAAAAGATGAGATGGTCCGCTTCGACCACAGCATCAGGAAGAGGTCCTTTCGTGGGAAGGAAGTGGACCTGGAGTGGCTGGACGTCTGATTGCTGCAAGATTCTTGTTTTTACATACCTCTTGTTCAACGACAACATTATTCTTTGGGTAAGCACATATTCTCGAAGAATGGGTGGATTTGAGACGATTTGTGTGATGTTTTATTAGATTTATAGCTTCAATTTTATTGATTTCTACTTATTAAAATGTATTTGTTTATTGTAATTGATGTTGACAAATGGGACTTTTTTTTGCAGGGGATTTGTGGGCGGGAAGTGGAGCTGGACTTCTGATTGCTGAAAGATTTTTGTTTTGCATGCTACTTGTTCAACGACAACATTACTGTTTGGGTTATTTAGGTAAGCACATATTTTAGAAGAACGAGTGGTTTTGAGACAATTTGTGAATGTATCTCTTTATTGTAATTGAGATGTTGACAAATGGGACTTTTTTTGCAGGGGATTTGTGGGAGGGAAGTGGAGCTGGACGTCTGATTTCTTAAAAAAAAAAAATTTCATACCTTTTGTTCAACGACAACATTATTGTTCGGGATGTTTAGGTAAGCACATATTCTTGAAGAATGATTGGATTGGAGATGTTTTGTGTGATGTGTTTTATCAGATTTATAGTTTCAGTTTTATTGATTTCTATTTATTAAAATGTATTTATTTACTTTAATTGATGTTGACAAATGGGACTGTTTTGCAGGAGATTTGTGGGAGGGAAGTGGAGCTGGACGTCTGATTGCTGAAAGATTTTTGTTTTGCATGCTACTTGTTCAACGACAACATTACTGTTTGGGTTATTTAGGTAAGCACATATTTTAGAAGAACGAGTGGTTTTGAGACAATTTGTGAATGTATCTCTTTATTGTAATTGAGATGTTGACAAATGGGACTTTTTTTGCAGGGGATTTGTGGGAGGGAAGTGGAGCTGGACGTCTGATTTCTTAAAAAAAACAATTTTCATACCTTTTGTTCAACGACAACATTATTGTTCGGGATGTTTAGGTAAGCACATATTCTTGAAGAATGATTGGATTGGAGATGTTTTGTGTGATGTGTTTTATCAGATTTATAGTTTCAGTTTTATTGATTTCTATTTATTAAAATGTATTTATTTACTTTAATTGATGTTGACAAATGGGACTGTTTTGCAGGAGATTTGTGGGAGGGAAGTGGAGCTGGACGTCTGATTGCTGAAAGATTTCTGTTTTGCATACTTCTTGTTCAGCTACAACAAAATTGTTCTGTTTTGTGTGATGTGTTTTATCAGATTTATATTTTCAATTTTATTGATTTCTATTTATTAAAAGGTATATATTTACTTTAACTGATGTTTACAAATGGCACTATTTCGCAGGAGATTTGAACTGTTGAAATGCTGGATCAGAGGAAGACAGAAATGCTTGAAAGACACACGCAAACAGGTAAGATCACACACACACCTCCACAATGAATGTTTTGAGTTCTTAATGTTTGAATAAAAGCAACAACAATATTCTCAAATATTTTACAACACGCTTATGACCTCCTTCTCTTCTTCCAACAGTCAGTGTACTGCATATCAGCTCCAAAATTGGCCTGCATCTTCTACCACACTTTCTCTGATTCCCAGCAAGAGAATTCTAAAGGTAAAACATGTATACAAAATGGTTAATGCAATAATATACAGTTTACATCCCAACCAACACAAAGTTGCACATTCAGTGAGCTATACATAAAACAACAGCAAGCTTTAGTCCAAAGTACAGCCTCATACAAAACACTTTAGAATAACACACAAAGCACTTTAGAATAAAGTCATATCGATGTTATGACTTTACTATTTAGACATGAACACGTACATGTATACGGATTACTCACGCTAGCTATTGTGTAGAACATTATTGTAAAGCTTGTCTGCTTGTATTCTGTCATTAATTATTTTTAATCTGAGTTTCAAGGTTTCAGAACAACACTAAAACGGTAAAGCAGATCAGACGTGGATGCTTCACTACCAAAACGTAGAAACGGGCACAAAAAAGACGTTCACACTGCAATTTTTTATTATTATTTGTAACTTTATTTATTTGTTATTTTTACTTTTCTTGTTTCGTTATTGTATATAGTTCTCTTTTTCTTGGTTTTGTTGCAATGTAACCTTTTTAATAATTTTGTTAATAAAATACAATTTTCCTTAAACAATTGTCTGATTTCATTATTTCTATTATCAGTAATAATTGACATGATATGCTTGAAACAAAAGTTTCAAATAACTCATTGATAGTTTGACTTCTCAATTTTGTTTTTGGGCCCAATAGATTCCTATTTTTAAAACATTTTAAAATTCAGTTTTGCATCACAGAAATAAATGGTCATTTAAAGTATAATAAATTGAATACCTATTATTTTAAATTATAATATATCACAATATTATCTATCTATCTATCTATCTATCTATCTATCTATCTATCTATCTATCTATCTATCTATCTATCTATCTATCTATCTATCTATCTAAGTTTTTTGGTATGCAGGTAATTCGGTCCAGTTGCCTGTACAAATTTATTTATTGCTCCTTAAAACAAAGTGCAATTAGAGTGTGTCTTATATCA
>NC_090186.1:13837649-13932649 GCF_024679245.1 Pseudorasbora parva | reverse complement strand
GGGTTTTTTTTTCTCTTTCTCTCACAGCGAGAAGGATCGTCGCATCATTACCTGTTTGCTGTGTTTCAAGCCACAGGAGATGCTGCCGAACCACTTGTTGAGGGTCTGCATGAAGAACAAGACGGATGAGGAGAGGAGAGCAGAGGTGGAGAGAGCGAAAAACTCCATGAAGGCCTGGACCCTCCGAGGCAGAACTTGGGACTACAACGTCATGGTCAAGCGGTACCCCGATGAGGCCTCCAGACAGGCTCTTCTGGAAGACCTGCGCGAAAGAAATTTTTTGATACTGAATGACCCCGAGGCTGGACAGGACGCAGAGGCTGAATCCAGTAACAGACCACCAGGCGCTGCGAAGTGAGTTGTTATTCGCTAGTTCTAGTTACTTTTCATTCAATGCAATTTTCGAATTAAATAAATTAAATTTATTTGAAATTAATTTCAATTTAATTTAATATTGGAATAATGCCTTATTTATTTATTTTAAACAATTTTTTAATCTAATCATTCCAGGCCCGTTCAGCCGACTCTCCAAGACTGCCAGAGGGTCCTCAGATTAGCAGAGGCAGACATGCTGGTCATCCACAGGAAGCTGCTGGGCCAGCAGCATGTGGAAGAAGACCAAAGGACGCTGTTTCGCTACTTCTGCGAAGCCATCTTGGTCCTGAGGTACTTCCAGCGACCGGAAGCAGTGATGGCATTTAAAGTAAGTACTTTTACTTTGCAGTGTTTCTTCAGTGTGTATAAAGTCAGTCACTCACTGTGTTCTATTGTTTTCCAGGCTTCAGACTGGATCAACAAGTCACATGTTGATGGACGAATTCGCATGGAAGTGCAATCCACTAAGCAGAGTGCAACCTTTTCCATCACAGAGGAGGACTCTGCTGTAAGTTCTCTAATCCCATAAAAAAAAGAAAAAAAAAAGCCATGCCTATGGGAAAAAGTGTCGTACTCTCAGCAATTAGAGCACAGAATTTACATGTTTATATTTTTGTGACCAATAATATGTGTATTCCGTAAAGTATGTGTATGTTTGGGGTGCAGAATGTTGCACCTGGTAGGAAGCATAATTCCTCTACCGAGGACAATAAAGTATAAATCTGAATCTGAAATCTGAATCTTATCAGGGTCAGAAGTCAGATCTCTTAAAGTTTTCATTAATGAGTTAACTTCATATCTGACATCTCCACAGATGCTGGACACATACTTCCAGAAGATTCGTCCAGGATATCTGCAGGACAGTGTGGACGACCGGGGCAGATTTTTCCTGTCCAAACAAGGGCTGCCAGTTGGTAACATCACGAGTGACCTCAGGCGGCTGCATGAACAGTACGTTTTAACAGGATCATTGTTTAATGGTGTATGCATTTATATGCACTGTACTGAGAAATATAAAATGATGTCTTTATATTTTAATATAAAGTCTGGCTTATGCCCTACATAAAGTTCAAACAATATGAATTTGTGTCATTCAAATACACTGACAGAATTGAGGGATAATCTGGGATTTTTCATTCATTGCAGGTACGATTTGCCAAGCTTTTCAAGCCAGCAAGCCAGAAGGGCCCAAAGTACTATGCCATGGTATGTGTCATCATGGAAAACACACAACAATCATATAATTTCTGTTTGTCAGCTACTTCCCAGGTCTGTCTAGATTTTTTTGTCAGATTTTGAACATGAAATATTCTCTAATTTTCAGCTCTTCTTCTGTTGAGCCGGCCGACGAGAGGAGAGGTCGCAAACAGAAGAGAGGCAGGGGCGCAGCTGACCAGGAGGACAGGGACTTTGGTGCGTTTCTCCAGCAGTTCCCAGCGGAGGCGAGCAGCAGCCCTCCCACGAAAAAGAAGCGGACCGCTGCAGGGTTTCCACCTGACAGAGTATTCTATGACAGGTGGAGGTCTGTGCAGTTGGCCAAACGGGAGGAGCACCTCTTGTGTGAGTTGATGTGGTTTATTAGTATTTAAAACAATGAATACATATCTCTACAATCAAAGGAACATAAGTCACATTTTTTGCATATTAAAAAGTGTATTCATTTAACATTTGTCTTTGACAGCCCAGTGTTCGAGGCGCCCCCCGACTGTCAGCAAGGTGTCTCTGATGATCCTAAAAGAGGGTTGGACTGGCAACTGTCCTCGACCCCAGGACGTAGTGACAAAGTGGAAACCCGTCACTAGGGTGGAGGTCGAGTCAGATCCAAGGATCATTGCTATGGTCCAGAATCAAAAGTGGACAGGCCTGGCCCTCAAGGACTTCGGTGCAAAAGGACAAGGTATGTAAACATCACACATAAAAATGCATACCATTTTTGTCTTGTGAGCATATATTTTTACCCCGGGAATGAATCCTAATTGCACCTCCTTTCCACCACAGGAGTTGTTGCCACCAAAGCCTTCGCCATGGGCTCCATTGTTTGTGATTACCATGGCAAGGTAATCACAGGAGCAGAGGGCCGGAAGTTGATCAAGTCCATCGAGGGTGACATGGGCTACCTTTTCTTCTTCCACAATGCTGGACGGGACCTCTGTGTGGACGCTGAGACGTTCCCGTGCCAGTGTCACCCCACAGAAAGTACCATGGGCCGGAAGATCAACCACTCTTCCAAGAGAGCTAACCTGAGGCCGGTCCATTGCCTGATGAACTTCCCGGAAGGACAGAGGGATGTCATTCTGTTCCAGGCCAAGAGAGACATTGGTTTGTGCGAGGAGCTGCTGTTTGACTACGGCGTCAAGCGAAAGTCTTTTCGAGGAGAAGGACTGATCCTCGACTGGCTGGATGACTGAACCCATCAGGCCATTCATTCACCGGTTGATTAATGTTGTATGTTACAAGACTGAATCCTGGAGCCGGGTTGGCTGGATGTTTTTTATTTTTTTTTTTCAAATAAAAATATTTTTTATACACACCTTTAATGTGACTTGATTTTATTGCAAAACACAACACATCAGTGAAAGGCATGAATCTAGGCATGAACCTTAGTCAGCATCAAATATATCCTCTTTGTTGAGACCAGTGGTGAAAAGAGTACTGAACACGCATACTCAAGTAAAAGTACACTTACTTGTCAAAAATGTAATGCTTAAAAAAGTTTTAAATAACTCATCATTTAAGTAGCACTGGCCCAACTCATTAGCACTTCAATGGACTCGGTGTGTGTGCGCGCGCTGTGTGTGTGTGTGTGTGTGTGTGTGTGTGAGAGAGAGAGAGAGAGAGAGAGAGAGAGAGAGAGAGAGAGAGAGAGAGAGAGAGAGAGAGAGAGAGAGAGAGAGAGAGAGAGAGAGAGAGAGAGAGACTCTTAAAGAAAATATATTTTTAAAATAAAGATAAAAATAGCTTGGAATTGGGCTCATTTACAAAGATTTTGGCGAGAATATACAATCTTTGTAAATTACCCCAATTCGAAGCTATTTTTTAATTTATTTTTTAATCATAATACAGCATAACATTGCCAGATTACAAATGTGTGAATGAATTTAATATGTCTTGTTCAGGACGTTTTTTTGGTATGCAGGTAATTCGGTCCAGTTGCCTGTACGAATTTATTTATTGCTCCTTAAAACAAAGTGCAATTAGAGTGTGTCTTATATCAGCGGAAAGGTCATGTTATACAGTTTAACATAAGCCCAAGGTCAAAGTGTTGCGTTGTTCGCAGCCTGAGAAAACAGGGATCACATAAACCTATGGGGCAAATGGGCCTGGTTTTTTTGGGTGAGACCAGGGTAAGAGCGCATCACCTGGGCAGTATTTTTACCTGGTCTCACCAGAAAACTTGCTGTGAAAGCTTGGATTCAGGGATAGCATTTTATGTTTCATTAGCTTTTACTTTGGCCCATATTAATGTTTATGGGCTTAATTTAAAGAGGGGATTCAGGGCTACAATTTTAATTATGAAAAATGCAATTCTTAGTCTCATGGCCTGAACAACTGGCCAAAAAATAGCCCAAAAATAGGAATACTGCCTGAAATAGGTATAGCGTAATGATCATCATTGGCTTTTGATTTGGGCTAGATTCGACGGTTTGCCCTTGATGGAAAGTGGGAATTCAGGCCTAAAATTTGATATATATATCTGAAAATCTGAGTATACTATAGGCTCGAGAGATCAGGGGTCAAATTAAGCCTTGTTGAGGTCATTCCCTATTCTCACCAACATCTTTGTAAATTACCCCAATTCGAAGCTATTTTTTAATTTATTTTTTAATCATAATACAGCATAACATTGCCAGATTACAAATGTGTGAATGAATTTAATATGTCTTGTTCAGGACGTTTTTTTGGTATGCAGGTAATTCGGTCCAGTTGCCTGTACGAATTTATTTATTGCTCCTTAAAACAAAGTGCAATTAGAGTGTGTCTTATATCAGCGGAAAGGTCATGTTATACAGTTTAACATAAGCCCAAGGTCAAAGTGTTGCGTTGTTCGCAGCCTGAGAAAACAGGGATCACATAAACCTATGGGGCAAATGGGCCTGGTTTTTTTGGGTGAGACCAGGGTAAGAGCGCATCACCTGGGCAGTATTTTTACCTGGTCTCACCAGAAAACTTGCTGTGAAAGCTTGGATTCAGGGATAGCATTTTATGTTTCATTAGCTTTTACTTTGGCCCATATTAATGTTTATGGGCTTAATTTAAAGAGGGGATTCAGGGCTACAATTTTAATTATGAAAAATGCAATTCTTAGTCTCATAGCCTGAACAACTGGCCAAAAAATAGCCCAAAAATAGGAATACTGCCTGAAATAGGTATAGCGTAATGATCATCATTGGCTTTTGATTTGGGCTAGATTCGACGGTTTGCCCTTGATGGAAAGTGGGAATTCAGGCCTAAAATTTGATATATATATATATCTGAAAATCTGAGTATACTATAGGCTCGAGAGATCAGGGGTCAAATTAGGCCTTGTTGAGGTCATTCCCTATTCTCACCAACATCTTTGTAAATTACCCCAATTCTAAGCTATTTTTTAATTTATTTTTTAATCATAATACAGCATAACATTGCCAGATTACAAATGTGTGAATGAATTTAATATGTCTTGTTCAGGACGTTTTTTTGGTATGCAGGTAATTCGGTCCAGTTGCCTGTACGAATTTATTTATTGCTCCTTAAAACAAAGTGCAATTAGAGTGTGTCTTATATCAGCGGAAAGGTCATGTTATACAGTTTAACATAAGCCCAAGGTCAAAGTGTTGCGTTGTTCGCAGCCTGAGAAAACAGGGATCACATAAACCTATGGGGCAAATGGGCCTGGTTTTTTTTGGGTGAGACCAGGGTAAGAGCGCATCACCTGGGCAGTATTTTTACCTGGTCTCACCAGAAAACTTGCTGTGAAAGCTTGGATTCAGGGATAGCATTTTATGTTTCATTAGCTTTTACTTTGGCCCATATTAATGTTTATGGGCTTAATTTAAAGAGGGGATTCAGGGCTACAATTTTAATTATGAAAAATGCAATTCTTAGTCTCATAGCCTGAACAACTGGCCAAAAAATAGCCCAAAAATAGGAATACTGCCTGAAATAGGTATAGCGTAATGATCATCATTGGCTTTTGATTTGGGCTAGATTCGACGGTTTGCCCTTGATGGAAAGTGGGAATTCAGGCCTAAAATTTGATATATATATCTGAAAATCTGAGTATACTATAGGCTCGAGAGATCAGGGGTCAAATTAGGCCTTGTTGAGGTCATTCCCTATTCTCACCAACATCTTTGTAAATTACCCCAATTCGAAGCTATTTTTTAATTTATTTTTTAATCATAATACAGCATAACATTGCCAGATTACAAATGTGTGAATGAATTTAATATGTCTTGTTCAGGACGTTTTTTTGGTATGCAGGTAATTCGGTCCAGTTGCCTGTACGAATTTATTTATTGCTCCTTAAAACAAAGTGCAATTAGAGTGTGTCTTATATCAGCGGAAAGGTCATGTTATACAGTTTAACATAAGCCCAAGGTCAAAGTGTTGCGTTGTTCGCAGCCTGAGAAAACAGGGATCACATAAACCTATGGGGCAAATGGGCCTGGTTTTTTTGGGTGAGACCAGGGTAAGAGCGCATCACCTGGGCAGTATTTTTACCTGGTCTCACCAGAAAACTTGCTGTGAAAGCTTGGATTCAGGGATAGCATTTTATGTTTCATTAGCTTTTACTTTGGCCCATATTAATGTTTATGGGCTTAATTTAAAGAGGGGATTCAGGGCTACAATTTTAATTATGAAAAATGCAATTCTTAGTCTCATGGCCTGAACAACTGGCCAAAAAATAGCCCAAAAATAGGAATACTGCCTGAAATAGGTATAGCGTAATGATCATCATTGGCTTTTGATTTGGGCTAGATTCGACGGTTTGCCCTTGATGGAAAGTGGGAATTCAGGCCTAAAATTTGATATATATATATCTGAAAATCTGAGTATACTATAGGCTCGAGAGATCAGGGGTCAAATTAGGCCTTGTTGAGGTCATTCCCTATTCTCACCAACATCTTTGTAAATTACCCCAATTCTAAGCTATTTTTTAATTTATTTTTTAATCATAATACAGCATAACATTGCCAGATTACAAATGTGTGAATGAATTTAATATGTCTTGTTCAGGACGTTTTTTTGGTATGCAGGTAATTCGGTCCAGTTGCCTGTACGAATTTATTTATTGCTCCTTAAAACAAAGTGCAATTAGAGTGTGTCTTATATCAGCGGAAAGGTCATGTTATACAGTTTAACATAAGCCCAAGGTCAAAGTGTTGCGTTGTTCGCAGCCTGAGAAAACAGGGATCACATAAACCTATGGGGCAAATGGGCCTGGTTTTTTTTGGGTGAGACCAGGGTAAGAGCGCATCACCTGGGCAGTATTTTTACCTGGTCTCACCAGAAAACTTGCTGTGAAAGCTTGGATTCAGGGATAGCATTTTATGTTTCATTAGCTTTTACTTTGGCCCATATTAATGTTTATGGGCTTAATTTAAAGAGGGGATTCAGGGCTACAATTTTAATTATGAAAAATGCAATTCTTAGTCTCATAGCCTGAACAACTGGCCAAAAAATAGCCCAAAAATAGGAATACTGCCTGAAATAGGTATAGCGTAATGATCATCATTGGCTTTTGATTTGGGCTAGATTCGACGGTTTGCCCTTGATGGAAAGTGGGAATTCAGGCCTAAAATTTGATATATATATCTGAAAATCTGAGTATACTATAGGCTCGAGAGATCAGGGGTCAAATTAGGCCTTGTTGAGGTCATTCCCTATTCTCACCAACATCTTTGTAAATTACCCCAATTCGAAGCTATTTTTTAATTTATTTTTTAATCATAATACAGCATAACATTGCCAGATTACAAATGTGTGAATGAATTTAATATGTCTTGTTCAGGACGTTTTTTTGGTATGCAGGTAATTCGGTCCAGTTGCCTGTACGAATTTATTTATTGCTCCTTAAAACAAAGTGCAATTAGAGTGTGTCTTATATCAGCGGAAAGGTCATGTTATACAGTTTAACATAAGCCCAAGGTCAAAGTGTTGCGTTGTTCGCAGCCTGAGAAAACAGGGATCACATAAACCTATGGGGCAAATGGGCCTGGTTTTTTTGGGTGAGACCAGGGTAAGAGCGCATCACCTGGGCAGTATTTTTACCTGGTCTCACCAGAAAACTTGCTGTGAAAGCTTGGATTCAGGGATAGCATTTTATGTTTCATTAGCTTTTACTTTGGCCCATATTAATGTTTATGGGCTTAATTTAAAGAGGGGATTCAGGGCTACAATTTTAATTATGAAAAATGCAATTCTTAGTCTCATGGCCTGAACAACTGGCCAAAAAATAGCCCAAAAATAGGAATACTGCCTGAAATAGGTATAGCGTAATGATCATCATTGGCTTTTGATTTGGGCTAGATTCGACGGTTTGCCCTTGATGGAAAGTGGGAATTCAGGCCTAAAATTTGATATATATATATATCTGAAAATCTGAGTATACTATAGGCTCGAGAGATCAGGGGTCAAATTAGGCCTTGTTGAGGTCATTCCCTATTCTCACCAACATCTTTGTAAATTACCCCAATTCTAAGCTATTTTTTAATTTATTTTTTAATCATAATACAGCATAACATTGCCAGATTACAAATGTGTGAATGAATTTAATATGTCTTGTTCAGGACGTTTTTTTGGTATGCAGGTAATTCGGTCCAGTTGCCTGTACGAATTTATTTATTGCTCCTTAAAACAAAGTGCAATTAGAGTGTGTCTTATATCAGCGGAAAGGTCATGTTATACAGTTTAACATAAGCCCAAGGTCAAAGTGTTGCGTTGTTCGCAGCCTGAGAAAACAGGGATCACATAAACCTATGGGGCAAATGGGCCTGGTTTTTTTTGGGTGAGACCAGGGTAAGAGCGCATCACCTGGGCAGTATTTTTACCTGGTCTCACCAGAAAACTTGCTGTGAAAGCTTGGATTCAGGGATAGCATTTTATGTTTCATTAGCTTTTACTTTGGCCCATATTAATGTTTATGGGCTTAATTTAAAGAGGGGATTCAGGGCTACAATTTTAATTATGAAAAATGCAATTCTTAGTCTCATAGCCTGAACAACTGGCCAAAAAATAGCCCAAAAATAGGAATACTGCCTGAAATAGGTATAGCGTAATGATCATCATTGGCTTTTGATTTGGGCTAGATTCGACGGTTTGCCCTTGATGGAAAGTGGGAATTCAGGCCTAAAATTTGATATATATATCTGAAAATCTGAGTATACTATAGGCTCGAGAGATCAGGGGTCAAATTAGGCCTTGTTGAGGTCATTCCCTATTCTCACCAACATCTTTGTAAATTACCCCAATTCTAAGCTATTTTTTAATTTATTTTTTAATCATAATACAGCATAACATTGCCAGATTACAAATGTGTGAATGAATTTAATATGTCTTGTTCAGGACGTTTTTTTGGTATGCAGGTAATTCGGTCCAGTTGCCTGTACGAATTTATTTATTGCTCCTTAAAACAAAGTGCAATTAGAGTGTGTCTTATATCAGCGGAAAGGTCATGTTATACAGTTTAACATAAGCCCAAGGTCAAAGTGTTGCGTTGTTCGCAGCCTGAGAAAACAGGGATCACATAAACCTATGGGGCAAATGGGCCTGGTTTTTTTGGGTGAGACCAGGGTAAGAGCGCATCACCTGGGCAGTATTTTTACCTGGTCTCACCAGAAAACTTGCTGTGAAAGCTTGGATTCAGGGATAGCATTTTATGTTTCATTAGCTTTTACTTTGGCCCATATTAATGTTTATGGGCTTAATTTAAAGAGGGGATTCAGGGCTACAATTTTAATTATGAAAAATGCAATTCTTAGTCTCATGGCCTGAACAACTGGCCAAAAAATAGCCCAAAAATAGGAATACTGCCTGAAATAGGTATAGCGTAATGATCATCATTGGCTTTTGATTTGGGCTAGATTCGACGGTTTGCCCTTGATGGAAAGTGGGAATTCAGGCCTAAAATTTGATATATATATATCTGAAAATCTGAGTATACTATAGGCTCGAGAGATCAGGGGTCAAATTAGGCCTTGTTGAGGTCATTCCCTATTCTCACCAACATCTTTGTAAATTACCCCAATTCTAAGCTATTTTTTAATTTATTTTTTAATCATAATACAGCATAACATTGCCAGATTACAAATGTGTGAATGAATTTAATATGTCTTGTTCAGGACGTTTTTTTGGTATGCAGGTAATTCGGTCCAGTTGCCTGTACGAATTTATTTATTGCTCCTTAAAACAAAGTGCAATTAGAGTGTGTCTTATATCAGCGGAAAGGTCATGTTATACAGTTTAACATAAGCCCAAGGTCAAAGTGTTGCGTTGTTCGCAGCCTGAGAAAACAGGGATCACATAAACCTATGGGGCAAATGGGCCTGGTTTTTTTTGGGTGAGACCAGGGTAAGAGCGCATCACCTGGGCAGTATTTTTACCTGGTCTCACCAGAAAACTTGCTGTGAAAGCTTGGATTCAGGGATAGCATTTTATGTTTCATTAGCTTTTACTTTGGCCCATATTAATGTTTATGGGCTTAATTTAAAGAGGGGATTCAGGGCTACAATTTTAATTATGAAAAATGCAATTCTTAGTCTCATAGCCTGAACAACTGGCCAAAAAATAGCCCAAAAATAGGAATACTGCCTGAAATAGGTATAGCGTAATGATCATCATTGGCTTTTGATTTGGGCTAGATTCGACGGTTTGCCCTTGATGGAAAGTGGGAATTCAGGCCTAAAATTTGATATATATATCTGAAAATCTGAGTATACTATAGGCTCGAGAGATCAGGGGTCAAATTAGGCCTTGTTGAGGTCATTCCCTATTCTCACCAACATCTTTGTAAATTACCCCAATTCGAAGCTATTTTTTAATTTATTTTTTAATCATAATACAGCATAACATTGCCAGATTACAAATGTGTGAATGAATTTAATATGTCTTGTTCAGGACGTTTTTTTGGTATGCAGGTAATTCGGTCCAGTTGCCTGTACGAATTTATTTATTGCTCCTTAAAACAAAGTGCAATTAGAGTGTGTCTTATATCAGCGGAAAGGTCATGTTATACAGTTTAACATAAGCCCAAGGTCAAAGTGTTGCGTTGTTCGCAGCCTGAGAAAACAGGGATCACATAAACCTATGGGGCAAATGGGCCTGGTTTTTTTGGGTGAGACCAGGGTAAGAGCGCATCACCTGGGCAGTATTTTTACCTGGTCTCACCAGAAAACTTGCTGTGAAAGCTTGGATTCAGGGATAGCATTTTATGTTTCATTAGCTTTTACTTTGGCCCATATTAATGTTTATGGGCTTAATTTAAAGAGGGGATTCAGGGCTACAATTTTAATTATGAAAAATGCAATTCTTAGTCTCATGGCCTGAACAACTGGCCAAAAAATAGCCCAAAAATAGGAATACTGCCTGAAATAGGTATAGCGTAATGATCATCATTGGCTTTTGATTTGGGCTAGATTCGACGGTTTGCCCTTGATGGAAAGTGGGAATTCAGGCCTAAAATTTGATATATATATATCTGAAAATCTGAGTATACTATAGGCTCGAGAGATCAGGGGTCAAATTAGGCCTTGTTGAGGTCATTCCCTATTCTCACCAACATCTTTGTAAATTACCCCAATTCTAAGCTATTTTTTAATTTATTTTTTAATCATAATACAGCATAACATTGCCAGATTACAAATGTGTGAATGAATTTAATATGTCTTGTTCAGGACGTTTTTTTGGTATGCAGGTAATTCGGTCCAGTTGCCTGTACGAATTTATTTATTGCTCCTTAAAACAAAGTGCAATTAGAGTGTGTCTTATATCAGCGGAAAGGTCATGTTATACAGTTTAACATAAGCCCAAGGTCAAAGTGTTGCGTTGTTCGCAGCCTGAGAAAACAGGGATCACATAAACCTATGGGGCAAATGGGCCTGGTTTTTTTTGGGTGAGACCAGGGTAAGAGCGCATCACCTGGGCAGTATTTTTACCTGGTCTCACCAGAAAACTTGCTGTGAAAGCTTGGATTCAGGGATAGCATTTTATGTTTCATTAGCTTTTACTTTGGCCCATATTAATGTTTATGGGCTTAATTTAAAGAGGGGATTCAGGGCTACAATTTTAATTATGAAAAATGCAATTCTTAGTCTCATAGCCTGAACAACTGGCCAAAAAATAGCCCAAAAATAGGAATACTGCCTGAAATAGGTATAGCGTAATGATCATCATTGGCTTTTGATTTGGGCTAGATTCGACGGTTTGCCCTTGATGGAAAGTGGGAATTCAGGCCTAAAATTTGATATATATATCTGAAAATCTGAGTATACTATAGGCTCGAGAGATCAGGGGTCAAATTAGGCCTTGTTGAGGTCATTCCCTATTCTCACCAACATCTTTGTAAATTACCCCAATTCTAAGCTATTTTTTAATTTATTTTTTAATCATAATACAGCATAACATTGCCAGATTACAAATGTGTGAATGAATTTAATATGTCTTGTTCAGGACGTTTTTTTGGTATGCAGGTAATTCGGTCCAGTTGCCTGTACGAATTTATTTATTGCTCCTTAAAACAAAGTGCAATTAGAGTGTGTCTTATATCAGCGGAAAGGTCATGTTGTACAGTTTAACATAAGCCCAAGGTCAAAGTGTTGCGTTGTTCGCAGCCTGAGAAAACAGGGATCACATAAACCTATGGGGCAAATGGGCCTGGTTTTTTTTGGGTGAGACCAGGGTAAGAGCGCATCACCTGGGCAGTATTTTTACCTGGTCTCACCAGAAAACTTGCTGTGAAAGCTTGGATTCAGGGATAGCTTTTTATGTTTCATTAGCTTTTACTTTGGCCCATATTAATGTTTATGGGCTTAATTTAAAGAGGGGATTCAGGGCTACAATTTTAATTATGAAAAATGCAATTCTTAGTCTCATGGCCTGAACAACTGGCCAAAAAATAGCCCAAAAATAGGAATACTGCCTGAAATAGGTATAGCGTAATGATCATCATTGGCTTTTGATTTGGGCTAGATTCGACGGTTTGCCCTTGATGGAAAGTGGGAATTCAGGCCTAAAATTTGATATATATATCTGAAAATCTGAGTATACTATAGGCTCGAGAGATCAGGGGTCAAATTAGGCCTTGTTGAGGTCATTCCCTATTCTCACCAACATCTTTGTAAATTACCCCAATTCTAAGCTATTTTTTAATTTATTTTTTAATCATAATACAGCATAACATTGCCAGATTACAAATGTGTGAATGAATTTAATATGTCTTGTTCAGAACGTTTTACAGGGTAGGCTGATTCTTGGTATGCAGGTAATTCGGTATGCAAGGTAAGCCCAAGCACATTAATATAGGCCAAAGTGACAGCAAATTAAAATCATTACCATATACCTAATTCCAGCAGTATTCAGATTTGTTTGCTTCAAAAATATTTTCCAAATAAATAAACAGGTTGTTCAGGCCAGGAGACTCATAATTCCAATTATTATACATCACATTGTAGCCCTGAATCCCCTCTTTCCAACAAGCCCAAACACATAAATATAAGCCAAAGTTACGGCTAATAATAATCATTGCAATAGACCCTATTCCTGTAGTATTCTGATATTTTGCTCAAACAATATTTTCCAAATAAATAAACAGGTTGTTCAGGACAGGAGACTAAGAATTCCAATTATTATACATCACATTGTAGCCCTGAATCCCCTCTTTCCAACAAGCCCAAACACATTAATATAAGCCAAAGTTACGGCTAATAATAATCATTGCAATAGACCCTATTCCTGTAGTATTCTGATATTTTGCTCAAACAATATTTTCCAAATAAATAAACAGGTTGTTCAGGACAGGAGACTAAGAATTCCAATTATTATACATCACATTGTAGCCCTGAATCCCCTCTTTCCAACAAGCCCAAACACATTAATATAAGCCAAAGTTACGGCTAATAATAATCATTGCAATAGACCCTATTCCTGTAGTATTCTGATATTTTGCTCAAACAATATTTTCCAAATAAATAAACAGGTTGTTCAGGACAGGAGACTAAGAATTCCAATTATTATACATCACATTGTAGCCCTGAATCCCCTCTTTCCAACAAGCCCAAACACATTAATATAAGCCAAAGTTACGGCTAATAATAATCATTGCAATAGACCCTATTCCTGTAGTATTCTGATATTTTGCTCAAACAATATTTTCCAAATAAATAAACAGGTTGTTCAGGACAGGAGACTAAGAATTCCAATTATTATACATCACATTGTAGCCCTGAATCCCCTCTTTCCAACAAGCCCAAACACATAAATATAAGCCAAAGTTACAGCTAATAATAATCATTGCAATAGACCCTATTCCTGTAGTATTCTGATATTTTGCTCAAAAAATATTTTCCAAATAAATAAACAGCTTGTTCAGGACAGGAGACTCAGAATTCCAATTGTCATACATCACAATGTAGCCCTGAATCCCCTCTTTCCAACAAGCCCAAACACATTAATATAGGCCAAAGTGAAAGCTAATTAAAATCATTTCCATATACCCAATTCCAGCAGTATTCAGATTTGTTTGCTTCAAAAATATTTTCCAAATAAATAAACAGGTTGTTCAGGACAGGAGACTCAGAATTCAAATTGTCATACATCACAATGTAGCCCTGAATCCCCTCTTTCCAACAAGCCCAAGCACATTAATATAGGCCAAAGTTACAGCAAATTAAAATCATTTCCATATACCCAATTCCAGCAGTATTCAGATTTGTTTGCTTCAAAAATATTTTCCAAATAAATAAACAGGTTGTTCAGGACAGGAGACTCAGAATTCCAATTGTCATACATCACAATGTAGCCCTGAATCCCCTCTTTCCAACAAGCCCAAGCACATTAATATAGGCCAAAGTTACAGCAAATTAAAATCATTTCCATATACCCAATTCCAGCAGTATTCAGATTTGTTTGCTTCAAAAATATTTTCCAAATAAATAAACAGGTTGTTCAGGACAGGAGACTCAGAATTCCAATTGTCATACATCACAATGTAGCCCTGAATCCCCTCTTTCCAACAAGCCCAAGCACATTAATATAGGCCAAAGTTACAGCAAATTAAAATCATTTCCATATACCCAATTCCAGCAGTATTCAGATTTGTTTGCTTCAAAAATATTTTCCAAATAAATAAACAGGTTGTTCAGGACAGGAGACTCAGAATTCCAATTGTCATACATCACAATGTAGCCCTGAATCCCCTCTTTCCAACAAGCCCAAGCACATTAATATAGGCCAAAGTTACAGCAAATTAAAATCATTTCCATATACCCAATTCCAGCAGTATTCAGATTTGTTTGCTTCAAAAATATTTTCCAAATAAATAAACAGGTTGTTCAGGACAGGAGACTCAGAATTCCAATTGTCATACATCACAATGTAGCCCTGAATCCCCTCTTTCCAACAAGCCCAAGCACATTAATATAGGCCAAAGTTACAGCAAATTAAAATCATTTCCATATACCCAATTCCAGCAGTATTCAGATTTGTTTGCTTCAAAAATATTTGCCAAATAAATAAACAGGTTGTTCAGGACAGGAGACTCAGAATTCCAATTGTCATACATCACAATGTAGCCCTGAATCCCCTCTTTCCAACAAGCCCAAGCACATAATATAGGCCAAAGTTACAGCAAATTAAAATCATTTCCATATACCCAATTCAAGCAGTATTCAGATTTGTTTGCTTCAAAAATATTTTCCAAATAAATAAACAGGTTGTTCAGGACAGGAGACTCAGAATTCCAATTGTCATACATCACAATGTAGCCCTGAATCCCCTCTTTCCAACAAGCCCAAACACATTAATATAGGCCAAAGTGAAAGCTAATTATAATCATTACCATATACCCAATTTCAGCAGTATTCAGATTTGTTTGCTTCAAAAAATATTTGCCAAATAAATAAACAGGTTGTTCAGGACAGGAGACTAAGAATTCCAATTATTATACATCACATTGTAGCCCTGAATCCCCTCTTTCCAACAAGCCCAAACACATAAATATAAGCCAAAGTTACAGCTAATAATAATCATTGCAATAGACCCTATTCCTGTAGTATTCAGATTTGTTTGCTTCAAAAATATTTTCCAAATAAATAAACAGGTTGTTCAGGACAGGAGACTCAGAATTCCAATTGTCATACATCACAATGTAGCCCTGAATCCCCTCTTTCCAACAAGCCCAAGCACATTAATATAGGCCAAAGTTACAGCAAATTAAAATCATTTCCATATACCCAATTCAAGCAGTATTCAGATTTGTTTGCTTCAAAAATATTTTCCAAATAAATAAACAGGTTGTTCAGGACAGGAGACTCAGAATTCCAATTGTCATACATCACAATGTAGCCCTGAATCCCCTCTTTCCAACAAGCCCAAACACATTAATATAGGCCAAAGTGAAAGCTAATTATAATCATTACCATATACCCAATTTCAGCAGTATTCAGATTTGTTTGCTTCAAAAAATATTTGCCAAATAAATAAACAGGTTATTCAGGACAGGAGACTAAGAATTCCAATTATTATACATCACATTGTAGCCCTGAATCCCCTCTTTCCAACAAGCCCAAACACATAAATATAAGCCAAAGTTACAGCTAATAATAATCATTGCAATAGACCCTATACCTGTAGTATTCTGATATTTTGCTCAAAAAATATTTTCCAAATAAATAAACAGGTTGTTCAGGACAGGAGACTCAGAATTCCAATTGTCATACATCACAATGTAGCCCTGAATCCCCTCTTTCCAACAAGCCCAAACACATTAATATAGGCCAAAGTGAAAGCTAATTATAATCATTACCATATACCCAATTTCAGCAGTATTCAGATTTGTTTGCTTCAAAAAATATTTGCCAAATAAATAAACAGGTTATTCAGGACAGGAGACTAAGAATTCCAATTATTATACATCACATTGTAGCCCTGAATCCCCTCTTTCCAACAAGCCCAAACACATAAATATAAGCCAAAGTTACAGCTAATAATAATCATTGCAATAGACCCTATTCCTGTAGTATTCTGATATTTTGCTCAAAAAATATTTTCCAAATAAATAAACAGGTTGTTCAGGACAGGAGACTCAGAATTCCAATTGTCATACATCACAATGTAGCCCTGAATCCCCTCTTTCCAACAAGCCCAAACACATTAATATAGGCCAAAGTGAAAGCTAATTATAATCATTACCATATACCCAATTTCAGCAGTATTCAGATTTGTTTGCTTCAAAAAATATTTGCCAAATAAATAAACAGGTTGTTCAGGACAGGAGACTAAGAATTCCAATTATTATACATCACATTGTAGCCCTGAATCCCCTCTTTCCAACAAGCCCAAACACATAAATATAAGCCAAAGTTACAGCTAATAATAATCATTGCAATAGACCCTATTCCTGTAGTATTCTGATATTTTGCTCAAAAAATATTTTCCAAATAAATAAACAGGTTGTTCAGGACAGGAGACTCAGAATTCCAATTGTCATACATCACAATGTAGCCCTGAATCCCCTCTTTCCAACAAGCCCAAGCACATTAATATAGGCCAAAGTTACAGCAAATTAAAATCATTTCCATATACCCAATTCCAGCAGTATTCAGATTTGTTTGCTTCAAAAATATTTGCCAAATAAATAAACAGGTTGTTCAGGACAGGAGACTCAGAATTCCAATTGTCATACATCACAATGTAACCCTGAATCCCCTCTTTCCAACAAGCCCAAGCACATTAATATAGGCCAAAGTTACAGCAAATTAAAATCATTTCCATATACCCAATTCAAGCAGTATTCAGATTTGTTTGCTTCAAAAAATATTTGCCAAATAAATAAACAGGTTGTTCAGGACAGGAGACTAAGAATTCCAATTATTATACATCACGTTGTAGCCCTGAATCCCCTCTTTCCAACAAGCCCAAACACATAAATATAAGCCAAAGTTACAGCTAATAATAATCATTGCAATAGACCCTATTCCTGTAGTATTCTGATATTTTGCTCAAAAAATATTTTCCAAATAAATAAACAGGTTGTTCAGGACAGGAGACTCAGAATTCCAATTGTCATACATCACAATGTAGCCCTGAATCCCCTCTTTCCAACAAGCCCAAGCACATTAATATAGGCCAAAGTTACAGCAAATTAAAATCATTTCCATATACCCAATTCAAGCAGTATTCAGATTTGTTTGCTTCAAAAATATTTGCCAAATAAATAAACAGGTTGTTCAGGACAGGAGACTCAGAATTCCAATTGTCATACATCACAATGTAGCCCTGAATCCCCTCTTTCCAACAAGCCCAAACACATTAATATAGGCCAAAGTGAAAGCTAATTATAATCATTACCATATACCCAATTTCAGCAGTATTCAGATTTGTTTGCTTCAAAAAATATTTGCCAAATAAATAAACAGGTTGTTCAGGACAGGAGACTCAGAATTCCAATTGTCATACATCACATTGTAGCCCTGAATCCCCTCTTTCCAACAAGCCCAAACACATAAATATAAGCCAAAGTTACAGCTAATAATAATCATTGCAATAGACCCTATTCCTGTAGTATTCTGATATTTTGCTCAAAAAATATTTTCCAAATAAATAAACAGGTTGTTCAGGACAGGAGACTCAGAATTCCAATTGTCATACATCACAATGTAGCCCTGAATCCCCTCTTTCCAACAAGCCCAAGCACATTAATATAGGCCAAAGTTACAGCAAATTAAAATCATTTCCATATACCCAATTCCAGCAGTATTCAGATTTGTTTGCTTCAAAAATATTTTCCAAATAAATAAACAGGTTGTTCAGGACAGGAGACTCAGAATTCCAATTGTCATACATCACAATGTAGCCCTGAATCCCCTCTTTCCAACAAGCCCAAGCACATTAATATAGGCCAAAGTTACAGCAAATTAAAATCATTTCCATATACCCAATTTCAGCAGTATTCAGATTTGTTTGCTTCAAAAAATATTTGCCAAATAAATAAACAGGTTGTTCAGGACAGGAGACTAAGAATTCCAATTATTATACATCACATTGTAGCCCTGAATCCCCTCTTTCCAACAAGCCCAAACACATAAATATAAGCCAAAGTTACAGCTAATAATAATCATTGCAATAGACCCTATTCCTGTAGTATTCAGATTTGTTTGCTTCAAAAATATTTTCCAAATAAATAAACAGGTTGTTCAGGACAGGAGACTCAGAATTCCAATTGTCATACATCACAATGTAGCCCTGAATCCCCTCTTTCCAACAAGCCCAAGCACATTAATATAGGCCAAAGTTACAGCAAATTAAAATCATTTCCATATACCCAATTCCAGCAGTATTCAGATTTGTTTGCTTCAAAAATATTTTCCAAATAAATAAACAGGTTGTTCAGGACAGGAGACTCAGAATTCCAATTGTCATACATCACAATGTAGCCCTGAATCCCCTCTTTTTAACAAGCCCAAACACATTAATATAGGCCAAAGTTACAGCAAATTAAAATCATTACCATATACCCAATTCCAGCAGTATTCAGATTTGTTTGCTTCAAAAATATTTTCCAAATAAATAAACAGGTTGTTCAGGACAGGAGACTCAGAATTCCAATTGTCATACATCACAATGTAGCCCTGAATCCCCTCTTTTCAACAAGCCCAAACACATAAATATAAGCCAAAGTTACAGCTAATAATAATCATTGCAATAGACCCTATTCCTGTAGTATTCTGATATTTTGCTCAAAAAATATTTTCCAAATAAATAAACAGGTTGTTCAGGACAGGAGACTCAGAATTCCAATTGTCATACATCACAATGTAGCCCTGAATCCCCTCTTTCCAACAAGCCCAAACACATTAATATAGGCCAAAGTGAAAGCTAATAATAATCATTGCAATAGACCCTATTCCTGTAGTATTCTGATATTTTGCTCAAAAAATATTTTCCAAATAAATAAACAGGTTGTTCAGGACAGGAGACTCAGAATTCCAATTGTCATACATCACAATGTAGCCCTGAATCCCCTCTTTCCAACAAGCCCAAGCACATTAATATAGGCCAAAGTTACAGCAAATTAAAATCATTTCCATATACCCAATTCCAGCAGTATTCAGATTTGTTTGCTTCAAAAATATTTTCCAAATAAATAAACAGGTTGTTCAGGACAAGAGACTCAGAATTCCAATTGTCATACATCACAATGTAGCCCTGAATCCCCTCTTTCCAACAAGCCCAAGCACATTAATATAGGCCAAAGTTACAGCAAATTAAAATCATTTCCATATACCCAATTCCAGCAGTATTCAGATTTGTTTGCTTCAAAAATATTTTCCAAATAAATAAACAGGTTGTTCAGGCCAGGAGACTCAGAATTCCAATTGTCATACATCACAATGTAGCCCTGAATCCCCTCTTTCCAACAAGCCCAAACACATAAATATAAGCCAAAGTTACGGCTAATAATAATCATTGCAATAGACCCTATTCCTGTAGTATTCTGATATTTTGCTCAAAAAATATTTTCCAAATAAATAAACAGGTTGTTCAGGACAGGAGACTCAGAATTCCAATTGTCATACATCACAATGTAGCCCTGAATCCCCTCTTTCCAACAAGCCCAAGCACATTAATATAGGCCAAAGTTACAGCAAATTAAAATCATTTCCATATACCCAATTCCAGCAGTATTCAGATTTGTTTGCTTCCAAAATATTTTCCAAATAAATAAACAGGTTGTTCAGGACAGGAGACTCAGAATTCCAATTGTCATACATCACAATGTAGCCCTGAATCCCCTCTTTCCAACAAGCCCAAACACATTAATATAGGCCAAAGTGAAAGCCAATTATAATCATTACCATATACCCAATTTCAGCAGTATTCAGATTTGTTTGCTTCAAAAAATATTTGCCAAATAAATAAACAGGTTGTTCAGGAAAGGAGACTCAGAATTCCAATTGTTATACATCACATTGTAGCCCTGAATCCCCTCTTTCCAACAAGCCCAATCACATAAATATAAGCCAAAGTTACAGCTAATAATAATCATTGCAATAGACCCTATTCCTGTAGTATTCTGATATTTTGCTCAAAAAATATTTTCCAAATAAATAAACAGCTTGTTCAGGACAGGAGACTCAGAATTCCAATTGTCATACATCACAATGTAGCCCTGAATCCCCTCTTTCCAACAAGCCCAAGCACATTAATGTAGGCCAAAGTTACAGCAAATTAAAATCATTTCCATATACCCAATTCCAGCAGTATTCAGATTTGTTTGCTTCAAAAATATTTTCCAAATAAATAAACAGGTTGTTCAGGACAGGAGACTCAGAATTCCAATTGTCATACATCACAATGTAGCCCTGAATCCCCTCTTTCCAACAAGCCCAAACACATTAATATAGGCCAAAGTGAAAGCTAATTATAATCATTACCATATACCCAATTTCAGCAGTAATCAAATTTTTCTTGCTTCCAAAATTGTTGTCCAAATAAATATACTGGTTGTTCAGGACAGGAGACAGTACAGGACAGTCGTTATACATCGAAATGTAGCTCTGAATCCCCTCTTTCCAACAAGCCCAAACACATTAATATAGCCCAATATTACAGCTAATAATAATCATTAACATATACCCAATTCAGCTGTCCAAGAAGGTGTCCACATATTAACCTGTCTGTACAGACTAGTCAAAACGTAAATTTTAAGTTGGTTCATGCGTTAATGTACAGAGGAGATTCAGGCCTTTCCATAGTTATCAATATCAACACTGTAGGACAAACAATTCAAGCCGAAGCTGGCTTGCTTATGTATCTATTTTGCATAAATATGAAAATGGCATAATTCACACTTTGATATTTTCGTGATATTCTTTCATCGTATGAACCGGCTCGGAAAACCGAGAAGAACGGTGCCTGAACGAACTTTCTAACACGAAAGGAAACCGAGAAATTGGCAAAAAACGATTGGGGTATATATGCGCTGCATATGTGATGCGTTCAACCCTAAAAACGAAAAAAATTCATAAAAAATTGAAACAATGTCCTGCGAACAAAGCGAAGGCATCCTGTTGACCGTCGAGGCTGGGGGCACCACGCCCAGTGGTCGTTTAGCCCATCCAATGCCGTAAAGGGCCAAAATATTAGCCATATTCAGCGGTGAGCCATGATTGGACGGGTTGGACGGCTGTGGACGTTGACGGCAGACGTTGGACCATTGCGCCCTGCATTCGCCCGGCCCTTAGTCACGACTTAACGTTGGATTCAACGCCCTCGTGCGTGCGGTTTCCGGTGTAGCATTTTTAAATATGCCTCATATATGTCGCATGTCCAGGGTTGACTCGGAAAAAATTAATTCATATAAAAAAATATTGCTCATCTGAATCGTTATGAAAAATCATGCGCCAATCTGCAAAAATCAACTTTGGTCGAAATAGTCGAGTAGACCTGTTGAGGATCAGCTAGGGAGGGGGCTTTGAGCTCTGTTTCTAATCAGCTCCCTTGCTTTTTTTTCTCCTTCACGCTCTCCTCCATCCCCCTCTTTCTGTCTTTATGTATGCTTTGGAGCTACATGTTGAGTGATGTCACAGTTCTGTCAGGGTTCCCCATAATTTGCTTTGACAGAAGTCAACCACACCCCCTCAGACAGTCACTAAAGTAAAACTCATTATTTCCTTGCTTCTCGTCTTTTTATCCCCCAACATCTCTTTTTCCCTGCCTATTTTACTTCATGTATGTACACTCATTGCCCTCTGAAACGTCTTTCACATCTCTCTACGCTGATTGTACATTTCCCATACATTTGCCCATATCTTCAAGCGTCTGTTTTCTGATTGGTCAGGTAGATGGAGAGAGTTCAGGCCAGGCGGAGAGCTTCTCCATGGACCCTCAGCTAGAGCGTCAGGTCGAGACCATCCGCAACCTGGTGGACTCGTACATGAGCATCGTCTACAAAAGCATTCGAGACCTGATGCCCAAGACTATCATGCACCTCGTCATCAACAATGTTTGTACTCTTTGCATCTAACACTGACATGACATCCCATACAGAAGGCAAACAATGAAATCAGATCAAATACATTTGCTTTGAAATGTCTACCCACGTACTTTTATGTAAGATGAAGAGGGTAACAGTTTATTTTACAGTCTCTGTTACATATGTTACATATACTTGCCATAGTAATAACAGTAAATTATGCATACATGCAACTAACCCTCAACCAAACCTTAATCCTATACTAAACCTATAAGTACATGTAGTTAATCAATATTACTCAGTATTTACCAATTACACTTTAACAATGACACCTTAAAATAAGGTTTAACCATGAAGAGATAAGAATTTATTAATAAATGTATATTTTACAGTTTTTACTTTTGTAATGTTTAGCATGTCTATTTCGTTTAATTATCACATTATTTTTTTATATTATACTACACTACACTATTCTACACTATGAAAAGTAAAAAAAAAAAAATGTCTAAATATTGTATGATATGTATGTATACTTTTAAAAATTACTTTACATTTAGATATTTCAAAACTATTTTGCACTTACAGCAATAGTATTCGAAATGTATTCTAGGTTAGTCAGAAAATTAAAAAAAAATTTATATTGGGATATTGAACATTTGATTCCACGTGACGGCAGTTCAGTGTTAATTATTTTACCATCTTTTTGGTCCCATTAATTTGTGTTTCAAAAAACTTTTAAGAAAAATCCATAATATTTTGTTTCACTGTGGACTTTATATTGACTTAAAACCTGTTAACACCAAAGACAATAACTAAAACAATATAACGTTTTTAATAATCATTTTAATACTATGAATAGCAGCTTCACACCACTACTTTAACAATAACAGCATGGGAATAATAAACACTTTCAGAGTGATTACGGATGATAAAAAACATTTACTGCCAATCAGGATCCATCGGACTTTACACTTGCCATGTTCACACTTGCCATGTTTGATTAAAACAAACTCTAGTGCGAAACTCTAGTGAGAGTGTGATTTGAATAAGTGTGAACACTGCCATCTGAACCCTGGTGTGCACCACAAGCGGATGAGATTACAGAAAAGTTGGGTCTCAAAATATTATCACACATAGGCTGCACACGTACTTTAGCACATTTAGCCCAGCACACAGCATAAAATGCCAACGTGAATTCTAAGTGGACAGGAACTAAAAAAAATGTTTTTTAGTCCAGACCAAACGAACCAAGCAAACCGAACTACAAGTGTGAACACACCCTAAAGAGATTAAACATTTAAGGTGGCAGACAACAAATAAACTGCCACTAATTAACAGTTATTACACAACCAAAGACCACCGAGATTTTACACCCTGCAGCACTTCTTGCATTCCTTGCTTTGATAATGTTATCATCCCTTGGTATGTAAGCCAATATAGTTCTTGTTTTCATGAATGTTTAACGGTGTAAACGGGTTCAAAAGAATCCTGTTCAACTTTTCGTTTTATATATTTCCGTATTCTTCATCTGTAGGTAGAGGAGTTTATCCACTCTGAGTTGCTGGCTCAGTTGTATTCCTCTGGAGATCAGTTCTCTCTGATGGATGAGTCTCCTGAACAGGCTCTGCGCAGAGAGGAGGTGCTGCGTACCCACGCCACCTTGAAGGAGGCTCTAAACATTATCACTGACATCTCCACCTCTACCTTCTCCACACCGTTGCCACCCCCCGTGGATAACTCCTGGCTGCACAGTGGCTCGCTACACCGAAGGTACCTCACCTCTTCACATCCTGTTCAAAGTGTCTCCATCATCACTCCACCTCATCATCCAGCGGAGCTATTCTTTACTTGACCCCTAGAATTGAAACCAGCACATGGTTGGACGATTGGCACTAACACAGAGTGAATCACCAGGATTCCAGGAAATATCATAGAATTGTGTTTTTCAGGCCTAGAAAACTAATTAAGATTAATTAACAAATAAATGTCAGGGAAAGTTAATTTTTTTTAACCACAGTGTTGTCTAATATGCAAGATTAACATTCTTTTGGGTTGGTTCTTTCAAATGAATTGTTGAAACAGTTCACAAATCTGAAACATTAATTAGAGAATAAAAAAATATTCTTTAAAATTCTTATCCAGTAAACACAAATGACTGCAAAGGTAATGGAAATATGTTACAATGGTGGAAAAAATTATTAGAACACCTGACAGATCTGAAAATATTGACCTTTTTTGTCTCCAAAACTTGATTTCTGTTCATGAAACATGCAGATGGTTACTCTGACCATCAAATATCAGATAAAGTGAGTCGTACTGTTTTTATCCACTTTTAACTTTAACATTTGGTATGTCCATCTTTTGCAGCAATTACAGCAGTACATCTCTCTGGCATAGTGTCAATAGATTTCCTCTGAGAACCCGTGCCTTCTGCAACTGAAGCCTTTGAATGTACAATAGATCCGTCCAGTTTATTTTTCAACTCGCCCCAAATGTGCTCGATAGGGTTGAGATCCGGACTCTGAGGAGGCCAGTCCATCATTTTCATTGTTCCAGCAGATTCCTTCTGTCGCACGTAGTTTCTGCAATAGTTAAAGGTCCCGTTCTTTGCGATTCTATCTTTCAAACTTTAGTTAGTGTGTAATGTTGCTGTTAGAGCATAAATAATACCTGTAAAATTATAAAGCTCAAAGTTCAATGCCAAGCGAGATATTTTATTTAACATAAGTGCCCTACCAAAGCCTACAGCGAATGGCCGGTTTGGACTACAGCAGGAAGTGCAAGGATGTAATGACGTCACTAGAACAGTTGGGTGACTAACCCTCCGCCCACAAGAACACACAAAATAGGGGGCGTGGTTCTCCCACGTGGAGAAGAGCGCGCATTCAGCACTTGCATCTCCCCGTTATGGTAAGAGGCGGGACCTTTCCGGGCAAAGTGCGCTAAGCTGCTGTCCAATCACAACACGGGAAGCGCTGGCCCAATCAGAACTTGTTACGTATTTCTGAAGGAGGGACTTCATAGAACAAGGAAATCATCAGGCCGTTTTTAGGACAGAGGAAACAGCGCTGTACAGATAAGTAAATTGTGTGAAAAATACTGTGTTTTTTTTACACGCGAAACATAAACTCATGTTATATTGCACACTGTAAACATAATCAAAGCTTCAAAAACACGCGAAGAACGGGACCTTTAAGAGAATGCTTCGAGTCATTGTCCTCTTTAAAAAGAAATCCAGGCCCAATAAAACCCCTTTCACACTGGGATTCCGGCAAATACACGGATAATGCGATCCGGCATTTGTTCCCGGGCCGCTAGATTTGGTCCATTCACATTGCCAGCGAAATACCGTAATATGTGCACTTTTCACACATAACCCGTAACGGTCCCGGGTCGAGTTGACACATGACATCCTGATGTGACGTATAATGGCGAGCAATCTCAGCTTCAGCGCGGATAGTAAGGAGCTCCGTGGTCTCGACTTGTGTCCAGTTTGCCCACATTTCTGCTTGTTTAATTTTAGTTTCTTTTGTATACAAACACTCTCTGCGTTTAAAACACCGACAAGCTCTTCTGGCACTGCAGAAAAAACAAGCTCTAGGAGTCGCACGATAACTACGTACACGTTGCGGCATTAGTTTTGGCTTTTGTTAACACAGCGCTCGTCCCGGGTCGAATACCGCAATATTACTAGGTCCCCGACCCGGGTCGAATTCGGTAATCAATTCCGGGACGTGGTTGCTTTCACACAGAAGGCGACCCGGCAATGTTCCGGGAATATTGCGGGTCCGACGTGCAGTGTGAAAGGGGCTTAAGACAACTCCAGATGCCAAGTGTTCTAGTAGTTTTGGGCACCAATATACTCTACCAAAACTGTTAATCCTTTGTTCACCTCTTTTTTTAGGACTCCTCTAGGTTATAGTATGCCTAAGAAGCACCCTGCTCCGGCTGCTCCTTCTCTAATAGTTCCAGACCCACCTGTCTCCAATAGCACAGACACCACCAACACAAGCAGCCGCAGCAAACGAGTTCCTCCTGGTGTTCCCAGGTAAAAATTCACCTATCAGATCTGGACCTGGAATCATAAGCTTCAGACCAAGTCTTGGTACATTTCAACTAACTCAATTTCTGTATGCTAAACCATAACATGATTCATCAACTAATGTTTATATATTTCATGAAAGGGGATTTCATGTGTGTTCTCTCCATCAACAACACAGCTGAATAAACCTTTGATTAATAAAGTACCCAGTGGTTAGGGTGGAATCAGGTGCGTCAGCACTGAAATAGGCAGAATACTTGAAATGAACTCAGTGACCTGTAACTTCACAGCATTTTAAACAGCTTTTCAACAGTTTTCCAAGCTTGAAAGCTCTAGTGGTTGCATTTTTTATTTTATTTTACAGTACATGCATAGTGTACTTACACTGTACTCACCTAAGAAAGTACTGGATAATATAAGGTATCTACATGAGTTAAGGTTAGGTTTAGGTGTAATAGCCTATTATTACCCAGTTATTGTAATAACTGTAATAAGCACATAATATGTACATAGGGAAATTACAGTTTCCGGTTCCCCAGGTTCCATTTTCTGTGAATCTATGTTGTACTTTTATAGGTGCTTATGAACCAAGGAGGTCTATAAAGATGCGGTCACATTAATTTCAGCAATGTTCTGCAAAAAAGGTCAAGTGTCAATAGCAAATAAATGTATGAAGCACTGCTCACATGAAAGTTATTTTAAAACCAACCAGCTTTCTGTTGGTCAACGCAACAAATTTGTGTCCAACTTAATCATCAGAAAAATATGCATGTGGAACTTTTCCAGATCAGACAGATTTCTATGAAAATTAATGGATTTCGTTAAGCAATGTTAAATGCAACCACGCCTTAATCCCGGGAGAAAGTTATCCATTAGCATTCCTATCCATCTCAACATTCAATCTGTCTTTGAAAAATGTCTACACTTTAAACTAAAGTTGTGGGTATCCACAAACGTCTATTGTTTTTACCCTCTCCAGTAGTTTGTTGCTCCATCTCATCTGTTTTTTTTTCCGACTGTGAAACCTTTTGAACAAACTAATAGAGTGGTTCAGGTATGACATCACTCTGTAAGCCAAAAAGTGGAAGCGAGTTAGCATTTTAGCACTTCCGGTACCATCGTTCCGAGGTCAGTAGGTTTTTTGAATGGGATATTGCTTAAAATGGCTGAAATAAGGTTTGTGGGGAACATAAGCTAAAGACACTTTCATGTTTAATTCTACAACATAAAATACATCAGTATTACCAGTACAATATCTTAAAGCTGTTACATGTCTCGAAAAAGGCAGTTGTTAAAAATGGCTAAATGGGACTACAGAGGCTTTCGGGGAGATTAAATGTCATCACACAGAAAAGGTAAACTCAGTCCGCTTTTACGACCTTATTATGCTTATAATTATGCTCTGATAAACTAGTCTAACTCAAATATTCTGGGAAATAGTTTTTAAGCAAAAACTGAAGAGTTGTTGCTTAATGATGGTGACGTTGAAATCGAGCGATTGTGGTGTAGTTTGTTTATAGCCCAACTTTAGCTTTTTACTTCTGCTGACTGCATTTAGGCTTTAAAATTCATAAAGCTTGTGGTCATATGTGAAAATCTTGATGGACAAAATGTGCAAGTATCATAAACTTGATCACAGAGCTTGTTTTTTTGCAATAATCCAAAAGCCTGTGGGAAAGTCCTATTGGGTTTTTGACGAGGGAACCAGTGTGATGCTAACTGCTGGTTGGCCCTACAAAGTGACGTCATACCTGCTCTATTACCGTACACATAAAAAACGATGTATACTTTGGGCTTAACAGATGCTCTATGCATTTTATACTACAAAACATTATTTTGTTTGTTTGCACAAGCCTGTCTGCTCAGAAACTGGCTATGCTTGTTGACTTTTCTGGCAAAACTTTATTTCTATGAATTAAAACTACATTAAATGCTGTCAACATTTACAATTCTAAATTATAATTAAATTCAATATAAATATATAAGATCAATATAAAATAGCTTCCACCATGATTATTTTATTCACATACCCCCAATTCAAAAAGTCTGAAAATGTTCAGTTGCAACAAACCCCTTAAGTTAAGAAAACAGTTAAGTTATAATTATAGGATATTATTACTAAAGGGTTTTCTGAACCGAAGGGTTTTGCTGCAACCAGCTACAGAGTTTCCTACTGGTAATTATGGCATTGTGGTGACACTCATGCATTTGTCTCATGAATACGATAACACTGCCATGACTAAATGGCAGCATATGATTGTTAGAAAACTATTTAAGATCCTCTAATTCTGCTATCCTTCCCAAATGTTGGGATTTATGCTCATACTGAACACAACTAATAGGACCCTGTGTGTCCCAATTGCGAGGCTTGTTCTTGGATCCGTCTTTAGGATTAGTCTCAAAGCAGTACGCTGAGAGACCAGAACTCTTTGTGATATATTCGCATTCCTACCTTCATATGCATGATAGATGAGACCACGTGCTCATTGGTCCCAAAACTACAGTACTAGATCACAGACACTGCTGTCTCCACACAACATGAACATATGGTTTTGAGTGTGAAGGAAAAAAAGAAGAACTTCAACTTCAACAGATGCCATTGCTCAATCACACAGGCAAACACATTTACATCTGAAGGAACATTTTCGAGGAACACAGCAGTGAAAGTATTTAGGTAAAACACAAACTGTCAAAAAAATGTCAAGGTCATATATCCACCAACCAAGAAAGATATAGTGTTTAAAATAATTATACTTTATAGGAGTGTTTGAGTGTTTACTGCCTTTAATTTATAATTATTTGTTGCACAAAAAATCATGGTGTCTGGATGATTTCAATTGTATTACACTTTATTTAATAATTTGATTTATAACCAATTAAAAATTAAATGTATATTAATATAATTTATATAAAATTTTATGTATTAACATTTTATATGAAAATGAAAATAATTTTAATGAATATATTAAAATATATTGTTAAAATTGAATATTCTTATATTACAAATGAGAATTAGTTATAAGCTGAAAACCCCCTTTCGCCTTCAGAACTGCCTTAATTCTACGTGGCATTGATTCAACAAGGTGCTGAAAGCATTCTTTAGAAATGTTGGCCCATATTGATAGGATAGCATCTTGCAGTTGATGGGATGCACATCCAGGGCACGAAGCTTCCGTTCCACCACATCCCAGAGATGCTCTATTGGGTTAAGATCTGGTGACTGTGGGAGCCATTTTAGTACAGTGAACTCAGTGTCATGTTCAAGGAACCAATTTGAAATGATTCGAGCTTTGTGACATGGTACATTATTCTGCTGGAAGTAGCCATCAGAGGATGGGTACATGATGGTCATAAAGGGATGGACATGGTCAGAAAAAATGCTCAGGTAGGCCGTGGCATTTAAACGATGCCCAATTGGCTCTAAGGGGCCTAAAGTGTGCCAAGAAAACATCCCCCACACCATTACACCACCACCACCAGCCTGCACAGTGGTCACAAGACATGATGGATCCATGCTCTCATTCTGTTTACGCCAAATTCTTACTCTACCATCTGAATGTCTCAACAGAAATCGAGACTCATCAGACCAGGCCACAATTTTCCAGTCTTAAACTGTCCAATTTTGGTGAGCTTGTGCAAATTGTAGCCTTTTTTTCCTATTTGTAGTGGAGATGAGTGTAAAGTGTAGCTCCGCCTCAAGGTTGTGCGTGTTGTGGCTTCACAGATGCTTTGCAGCAAACCTAGGTTGTAACGAGTGGTTATTTCAGTCAAAGTTGCTCTTCTATCAGCTTGAATCAGTCGGCCCATTCTTCTCTGACCTCTAGCATCAACAAGGCATTTTTGCTCACAAGACTGCCACTTCTTACACCATTCTTTGTAAACCCTAGAAATGGTTGTGTGTGAAAATCCCAGTAACTGAGCAGATTGTGAAATATTCAGACTGGCCCATCTGGCACCAACAAGCATGCCACGCTCAAAATTGCTTAAATCACCTTTCCTTACCATTCTGACATTCAGTTTGGAGTTCAGGAGATTGTCTTGACCAGGACCACACCTCTAAATGCATTGATGCAACTGCCATGTGATTGGTTGATTAGATAATGGCAGAACAGGTGTTTCTAATAATCCTTTAAGTGAGTGTATATTATACTATTATATTATATAAACAGTCCTGGTCAGAATTATTGCCACCCTTGGTCAATGTGAACATAGAAGCCTGTAAAAATAAATCTAATCCTTTTGATCTTCAATTCTCCAGCTGTGATCCTTGGAGAGTCTTTGGTCATTCAAACTATTTTCCTCGCTGTGATTTAAAACAATAGAGACACATGTCCTCTTCCAGGCAGATCTGTAACATCTTTAGCTTATTGGAACTTCTTAATTATTGCCCTGATGGTGGAAATGGGGATTTTCAATGCTTTAGCTATTTTCTTACAGCCACTTTCTATTTTTGTGAAGCTCAACGGTCTTTTGCTGCGCATCAGAACTATATTTTTTGGTTATACTCATTATGATGAATTATTATGGGAATTTGGCTTTGTGTTTCCCTTATACTTATACTCCTGTGGAACAGGAAGTCATGGCTGAACAATTTCATGCTTCTAGTCACCCTGGTGTGCTAAAAAAATGTATATATGAATGGAAATACTATGAGATATTTAACTCATAAAAAAATCTAGGGGTGCCACAATAATTGTGGTCAACATGTTTTGGAGAAAAACATTTATTTCAGAATGTGATTTTCCCTTAACTTTCAATTGTTTAACTTCAATGAAAGATTATAATTATTATAATTATTATTTTTATTTTTTTAAACTTTTTTAAATAAAAAATCAAAAGGATAAACATTGCAGATAAATTTTTTACAGCCATCTTTGATCATATTTACCAAGGGTGCCAATAATTTGGACCATGTTTTTCATATTATTAGAATTTCAGTTGAATAATATTTTAATAATTATTCTATTTATAGTAGCGAGAACTAGATGTCATCGTGCAAAACAAAAAACATTACATTCATATGAAATTGAATGACATCCTATTCTTAATCTGTAGGTTTTAATATGGAGTTGGCCCACCCTTTGCAGCTATAACAGATTCTAATTCATCCCAAAGGCGTTCTATTAGGTTGAGGTCAGGACTCTGTGCAGGCCAGTAATGTTCCTCCACATAAAACTTGATCATCCATTTCTGGACCTTGCTTTGTGCACTGGTGTGAAGTCATGTTGGAAAGTCAAAGTTGGGAGCATGAAATTGTCCAAAATGTCTTGGCATGCTAAAGCATTAAGAGTTCCTTTCACTGGAACTAAGGGGCCAAGCCCAACCCCTAAAAAACAACAACCCCACACCATAATCCCCCTGCCACCAAACTTTACACCTGGCTAAATGCAGTCAGGCAAGTACCATTCCCCTGGCAACCACCAAACCCAGACAGAGATATTCATCACTCCAGGGAACAGTTTTGAGGTCTGTAGCTATTGACTCTACAGAAAGTTTGCGACTTCTGCAAACCTCAGCATGCGCTGACCCCGCTCTTAGATTTTACGTGTCCTACCACTTTGTGGCCGAGTTACTGCTGTTCCCAATTGCTCCTACTTTGTTATAATACAACTAACAGTTGACGTGGAATTTTTGGAAGTGAGGAAATTTCATGAAAGACTTATTGCACAGGTGACAACCTATCACTTTACTATGCTTCTTTTTCTAAATCTTATTCTAAGATTTCATATTATAATAAAATTGTAATGTTTTGATACGTTGTTTGTCCTTTATAGTACTTTATATATATATATATATATATATATATATATATATATATATATATATATATAACTTTACTTTATATATAATAAGAAAAATCACAATTCATAAAAATCTTAATAATGTTAAAAATAAATTTAATTTCCTATTTACGTTACTTTCTTTGGATTTAAACATGGAACATGATCTGGACATTTCTTAGCGAGATTCACACGTTACTTGAGATGGGTGGAGGGCTCGCTGAAAATGTGTTTTTCATATTTGATTCCCCATTTTCAGCGCAGACAGGCTCTGTTCTATTCCACTGTCCTCACTTCTTCTAGCTCTCGTCTCATTTTGATGTCACAGTCTAATCACCAGAAGGCTTCTCATATTTCATACAGTTCTGTGATTATTGTCTTGGATATCTCTGGTATGTTTTGTATTTCATATGAACAAGAATAAACCAAACCAAAAGCATGACCTCATTAAAGGAGCGCTGGATGAGGGTCATGGTCAACTTCCTGTTTAATCTGTCATATCACAATGCAGTATTCACAAACAGATTTATTTTTTCTTCCTTTCTCACCATTCCATTGGTGTTCGTTTCTTTTAGCACTCTCTTCGGTTTCTCCCTTGTGATCTCTCTCTCTCTCTCTCTCTCTCTCTCTCTCTCTCTCTCTCTCTCTTTCTCTCTCTCTCATTCTTTACCTTCACTTTTTGGCCCATATTCTCTTTCTTTTCTGCCTCATTTCCTTTGTGTTCAGAAACGGGTCTGTTTGGACCTCCACCCTTTTTCTCCTGCTTTTTTTCTCTCTCTCTATTTCTCCCCCCGTCGCCCCTTTCTCTAGTTCTCCCACTCACTTTTTCACATTTCCTCTCACCATCACTCATCCCAACTCTCCAACTTTCCCTCTCTTTCCTTCCACCCCCATTCCCCTTTTCTTTTTTTCTCCTTCACTTTTTGCAGAACTCATTTGAACCTTCAGTTGAAGTATTCAGCGTGACCCCGACCAGAATCCGCCTCGTGGACAGTGACAGAACCTGGTGACCTATGCAGCCTTTCTAGGCACTATAATGGCAGCTCGCTCGGTTCTGAGATGCCGCCAGCATCTAATCAAGCAACGTTCCTCTCTCACACCTCATCCACTCCTTCAATTACACGCCAACAGTCTTTAGTGCATTCTTGTACTTTTAACTTTTGCATTTCTTTCTGTCTTCCAGTAAACCCCTGGCATTTCCAGGCTGCAAGATCTCGCATGTTTCTTCAAGCGTTGTTTTGCTTTTCTTTCCATAGTCTCCATCCTTTCTTTTTCTTTCTGTGAAACCGCAGTCCTGTGCTCGCCGCAGCACAGGAAAAATAAAAGCCACTCTCTTCTCTTTCCCATCCCAGAGAGCTGCTCCCTCTGCCAGCTCCATTAGAGAGTGAGATTCCTGAGTCTCCACAGGGATCTTTCCAGGACCAGCTCTGCAGGAATGCTGGACTCATATTCCCCCTACACATACTAGCACTCACACACACTCAAGACGCACCGACACCGTAGCCTGCGTTTGTAACATGGTCAGCTCACGATAATTAGGTCTTTTGGGCCTAATTAAAGGTGATGTGTCACTTTTTCAATGTTACAATACTTCTATTGCAACATAAGATGTAGAGAGAATTTTTCACTTGATTTTCCTGAAAAGTCCAACACTGTGGCACTCTGTTTATTTGAGCATCCTGACCAGCACAGCACAGCTTAACCAGAATCTGTTTGTCCAACCAATGGTATTATATTTGCAATTCTGCTTTGTGATGCTAAAGATCACAAATGTCAGCTTTAAGAATGGCAAAAAAAAATTACTAGACGTTTAGAAAATTCATTATAAAAGCACATCTTAAAGAAAAACTAAAGATAAAACTAAAAACTAAATAAACTAAACATTCGCTAAAGGGTTTGTATGATGCTATTTTAAAAGCACATTATTTAGTTTATTGACTATAATTGCTTGCTTTAATGCAAAATAAATACTTTTTCATATACTGTACTTTGCAGCTGCTCTATTCCCAATCTGCCTGAAATACGCTGATTTCTACACTGTAAAAAATACAAACGGAAAATGTACTGCAGTGTAAAAAAAGTTCAAATAGGGCACGATGTACCGTATAAATTTGAAGGAATTTTCCGTATTGGCTTTTTACTGGTGTTTTACATGTATTTTGAATTACACTTTGCATTAGTTTGTGTTTTAAGGGTTAAAAGAAATTTCCGTAAAATTACTGAATAATGTACTGGCAGAAAATTACCAGTACATTTTCCGTTTTTATTTTTTACAGTGTGGTAATTTTCTGCCAGTACATTTTCCAGTAATTTTATGGAATTTCCATTAACCCTTAAAACACAAACAATGCAATTTGTAATTCAAAATACAGGTAAAACACACATGTAAAAAAACAATTGGAAATGCAATTCCTTCACCATAATCGTGAGCTTCAGCTTCCAAGGGATCAAGGAATAGAGTGGTGCAGGTATGACGGGAGTTAGCATCACTCTGGTTCCCTCGATAAAAACCCAATTCATTTTCCCATAGACTTTTTGATTATTGCAAAAGACATGCTCAGTGATCAACAAAAGTTTATGATACTTGCACATTTTGTCCATCAAGATAACTATCACAGATGAACACTTAACATTTAAGAATTTGGAAGCCTAAATGCAGTCAGCAGAAGTAAAAAGCTAAGGGTATGCTAAAAACAAACTACACCACAGTCGCTTGATTTCAACGTCAACATCACTAAGCTTCCAACAATTCTTTCAATTTTTTCCTAAAAACATTTTCCCGGAATATTTGAGTTAGACTCATTTATATGAGCACAATAAGGTCGTAAAAACGTAGTTTACCTCTTCGTTGTGATTACGTTTAATCTCCCCGACAGCCTTTGTAGTTATTAAGCCATTTGTTAGCATGTGCCATTTTCCAAACATGTTACTAATGTAATACTAATATATTTAGTATTTTAATGTGTGGAAGAAATTCATTTTTTGTGTTATAGTAGTCCTCATTTGGAGGTCCTCAGCTGCATTATAGCAGGCCTCGGTTGTGTACCAGAAAATTAAGGTCTGTCGCTCATCAAAAACATCAAAGCGTGAGAAACAAGAGAGGTTACATTTGTTGCATGGGAAAACTGGGGAAGCGCTGGGAAACTGTCATGAAAGTGTTACATAAGAGCTCTTTAAAAAAAATCAGAAAGCCTGCGATTTTCCACAAATAAATGTGATACGTGACAAAGTTTGCGTATAATTGTGGCGAAACTTTAAGGTGGAGCTAAAAAGAAAAGATACATAGAGAAGGACGCTAATTGGATGAAGGATGATAAGATTATAAGATATTAAGTTTTACCATGAAAGAATCAGATGAACAGCTGCATCTCACTTTGTTGTCCTAACAATAAACTCTGAGAGATTTTCTTTGAAGATATAAAGACATTTGAAACTTAGAATTTGCCACAATATTCACAGAGTAAAACGTGAAAATTCCAGCCATTTAAACAAAATCCCACTTTAAAAACCCATAGACTTTGGGACGATGTAACTAGAAGTGCTAAAATGCTAACTCGCTTCTGTGTTTTGGCCTACAAAATAATGCATGCAATACCTGCACCACTCTATACAGTTGATAATGTCGTTGGTTTTACCGAATTATTTTGAGGCTGAGTTGGATTCTAAAAACAGGATGATCAAACAGATCGATCGACATAGGTCCCAAATCAGCTCAAGATGTCAGCGCTATATTCGGACATTGGTGGCTTTTCTACAATAAAAGATAGTAAAGAGACGTCGTCCATCTTTTCTTTTTATAGTCTATGGTTGTACTGTTCAGGAACAGCTTTATAAATAAATCTTAACCTCTCATTCATCCAATTTCAGAAGGCCAAAAAAAGCAGTTTTGCTTTTGCATACAAACAGTGCCTGACATGACGACAACACTGCAGTGAAGCCTCGTCCTCTCTCTCTGCATATGCCTTTGGGTGGGGATTTATGCTAATGTTCCACATGTAGACATTTGAGGAAGTAATATCTGGACTTAAATTGAAGATCTGGATCAGTGTTCTCTGTCATTGAAGTAATCTTTTTTTTTGTGGTAAACTATGAGCTTTGTAAAAAAGTTTAAATAAAATCTTGAGAATAACGCATTCAATCAGTGTTCATTGCATAGCATACTGATAGAGGACATTACTATAATTTTGTCATAATTAGCTAAAGTTGATAGTATTTCTTTGTTACTGAAAGAAAGTCTGAAATATAGCTTGACTAAGTGATCCAACTCTGCCATGTCCTCTATCAGTATGCTATGCAATGAACACTGATCGAATGCGTTATTCTCAAGATTTTATTTCGACTTTTTTTCTCGAAACACAACGACTTTATTCTCAATATTTAATAAGTTTATTCTCAAGATTTTATTTTAACTTTTTTTTCTCGAAATATAACGAGATTTTTCTCAAAACACAACGATTTTATTCTCGATATTTAATTAGTTTATTCTCAAGATTTTATTTCGACTTTTTTCTCGAAATATAACAAGTTTTTTCTCGAAACAGAACGACTTTATTCTCGATATTTAATGAGTTTATTCTCAAGATTGTATCTCGACTTTTATCTCGAAATTTAACGAGTTTAATCTTGCATTATAATGACTCGAGATGCTTTTTTTTTTTTTTTTTTTTGCTTGGCCCTAATCCTCTTCCGTAACAGATACATTAAACACTAAAGGAAAAGAAAACATCTGACCCCTTTAGTTTGGTGTCACAACTAAACATTGAACACTTTTACAACATTTACTACTTTAGGTTCATGTTAATTCGTAAATATACTGTATTATATTGTTAAAAATAAAAAAATGTTACAATGTTTGTTAAAAATGTTTTGTATACCATTCAAACATTTTGAGTTTGATATGATATATGACGTGTTTTTGAAAGAAGACTCTTATGCGTGCCATAGTTGCATTTATTTGATAAAAAATACAGTAAAACAACAATGTTGTGAAATATTATTACAAATGTGAAATTTATTTATCAATGTTGAAAAGAGTTGTGCTGCTTAAAGAGTTAGTTCACTACATGTATTTTGTTTTAAAAAAAAATTGTTTTAATTACTGTCATTAATTACTTACCCTCGTTCGACACCCGTAAGACCTCCGTTCATCTTCAGAACACAAATGAAGATATTTTTGTTGAAATCCGATGGCTCAGAAAGGCCTTCATTGACACCAATGCCATTTCCTTTCTCAAGACCCATAAAAGGCGCTAAAGACGTCGTTACTAAGTCCATCTCACTACAGTGGCCCTACAATCATTTTATGAAGCAACAATAATAGTTTTTGTGCGTGAAATAAATAAATAAGGACTTATATAGTGATGGGGCTATTTCAAAACAAAGCTTCGAACGGTTATAAATCAGTGTATTGATTCATGATTCAAAAACATGAATCAATACGCTGATTTATAACAGTTTGAAACTTTGTTTTGAAATCGGCCCTTCACTATATAAGTTATTTCGTTTTGTTTTGGGGGTTTTTTGTGCACAAAAACTATTCTCATCACTTCATAAAATGATTGTAGAGCCACTGTAGTGAGATGGACTTTGTAACGACGTCTTTAGTGCCTTTTTTATGGGTCCTGAGAGAGGAATGTGAAGGCCTTTCTGGGGTGTCGAATGACATGAGGGTGAGTAATTAATGACAGAATTTTCATTTTTAGGTGAACTAACCCTTTAATAATTTTGGGGAAACCGTGATATATTTTTTTCTGATGAGCAGAAAGTTAAAAACAATAGCTTTTATTTAAAATAGAAATCTTTTGTAACATTCTAAATGTCTTACACTAACCTTACCCCAGATTAATAGTATGCTGTAAAAGTAGTGTGCATGGTTTGTTCATGACAACTAGTAATTAGTTAGTTAACCTTAACGTGTTACAAAAAGAAAAAGAGAAACAAAGCGAGAGTAATTGCTTTTAAGATTAAAAGAGAAAAAAACCTTGATATTTTATTCACAATTATGACTGTCTAAAGAATCTTTAGTTTTTTTTCCTTCAGATTTTTGTGAGTCACAGCTAATCAGCAGTGTTTGGTATTCATTGTAGCCCATCTAAAGAAAAATCGTTTTTTGTGCTCTTTCCAGTTCTAATGATGTGATCTGACCATTTGTGTGTTAATTTTGCTTTCATTTCCCCAAAACAAAACACACTCGCAGGCAATTGTAAACATATGCAGCCATCTGAAGCAGAGCAGTTTATGGGAGATTGTTGTTATTTCCATTAGTTGAATTGGCAGCGCTGTGAGCAGTGACCTATGGGAGTCTGTTCTGACAGCTCGGGTTATGTCTAATGTGTTGCAGGAGACAGCCACCGGCGGTGCCCACTCAACAGCCGCACTGAGACCCAAATGCCCACCTGCATGCCAGAGAAAAAGTGCAAGAACAAGATCTGCTTAATTTTTCATTGAGAAGACAGCAAAGATTCACATCTTAGACACAGTGGAAAACAATTAAAACAGATTTCGGTTTTAAAAATGCATCTCCAGATGGTCATTTTGCTCACCGACTGAGCAGTGCGCTGTCATGCTGCAGAGGTTTGCTCCTTTTCTGTACATATGTTGATGTGAGTTTTGCTCAGTTCTTTAACAGGCTTAAATAAAAAGCATTTTTGGACTTTGTAAATACTGCATGCTTAAGAAGTCCAACACTTTTCCTGTAGATAGTGGACTTGACCAAAGCAAGCATCACTGCTATTATTGCTCATGACTAGGGTTAGTGAAGCAACCCCTGAGCCAATGTTTAAAACTTCAGTGTGTAATTTCTAACACCATGTGTTACAGACATGATTTGTATCTCAATTCATGCAGCTTGTAAAGGAACCACCCATAATAACATTGTGGTGCAGGTTTACAGCGCCACTCTAGTTTTCTTCAAAAATGTACACAAATAAACAGACAAACATTATTTTAGTGTTTTGTCAAACATTATAACTTAATTTACACAAATTGCAAGAACTTCCCGTATATTTTGGCCACTTTGTTGCAATGTCACACAGACTGTTCATATATAAACTCTCACTCTGTCAGCTATAAATAACACTTAAGAAAAGCCAACAAAGGTTTATTACTGGATATTCTTTCAAATTAACACTGGCAGAAATGTTTCGCAGACTGCTGCTGTGCTGTTCCAGACGAACAAAAAATGAACGCCTGGGACTGATAGAGGACTGACATCTTGTGGTCAACAGTTTGTCCACAGTTTTTACAATTGTAAATGGATTTGCTATCACCTCTATTCAAATAAATCAAAAGGGCTTGTAACAATAATGTTTAGCATGGTTTTAAAACATTTCCAATACAGCGTTACAGTTATAGTTTTAAAAACCATTTAAACATTTTATTTTATTAGCAATTTGGCAATATATACATTTATATAGATACTGTTTTTAAAAAAACTCTGTACTCCCATATATACTATTTGGGTGAATATCACAAACATGTTCACCAAAATCCCCGTTAAAGGTATAGTTTGAAATTTATGGAAAAAAAAATTTGTTTGCCAAAAATGAAAACTCTACCATGATTTACTTACCCTCAAGTCATCCTAGGTGAATATGACATTATTCTTTCAGACGAATATATATATATATATATATATATATATATATATATATATATATATATATATATATATATATATACATATACATATATATATATATATATATATATATATATATATATATATATATATATATATATATATATATGTATATATATGCATATGCCCTGGCTCTTCTAAGCATTATCATGGCAGTGAATGACCAAAATCATTGTCCCGCCACATTTGCGCTTTTTGTAAGTTGAATATGGAGGGTGGCCTGCCAGAAGCTAGATATTTTACTTTATAAATGTTATTATTATTATTATTATTTTTTTACAAAACCCATCGATTCACTTCAGAAGGCCTTTATTAACCCCCCTTTTTTTGGAGGGTGGATGGATGCCCTTTTTTGGCCTTCAAATTTTTGGCTCTCATTCACTCCCATTATAAATCTCAGAAGAGGACATGTTTTAATTTAAGCCCAATGTATTCATCTGAAATAAGAATCTAATATATACCTAGGATGGCTTACGGACGAGTGAATTACAGGATAATTTTCATTTTTAAGCAAACTATCCCTTAAAGAATTACCTGGCATAAATAAAATGCCAACGCAACTCATCAAATCTCATAAGCATATGCATAGAAATAAATAGAATAACTCCGCTCTAGCCTGCAAATCATGTTTTAATGCAACACTCAACACGTTCATTCAATCTATATTGGGCTCCAAAAACAATGGCAGATAAAAGTCACATGACTGAAATGTTGCATTAAAATACAATTTGAGAGCTACAACAGTGTTAGAGGAATTATCTATTTGCGTTAGACTCATGTTATATATATATATATATATATATATATATATATATATATATTCAATTTAAATGTGTGTTGAAGTGTTAAATGTGACCTGGACATGTTTGAACTATTAAATTAAACTCATTTAATAGTTAAGTTTTATATTGGCAAAATGAGAGGTAATTTCCCAATAACAGTTCTTATTCATCCCTGAGCTTAAAGGGGAAAAAAAAAAATCTGCATTATTTACTCACCCTCATGCCAAAACCTGTGTGACTTTTCAACTGTGGAACATAAAATATTATTTTGTGTTCAACAAGTCAACAAGTACAAGTTTGGAATGACATAAAAGAGAGTAAATTTTAGGGGAAAATATACCTTTAATCAAAGTGCAAAAGATTCTCCTAAGCATTTAAAACAGTCTTAAAATCCTGGAGGCAGTTTCAATTCAGGAAACGGGACAGGTCCTCCCTGATCTCTGCCTCGTCCCAAGGGCCGTGGATATTGTCCTTGTGCCTCTGCAGGTGGACTAGTAATAATGGACAGAGTAAAGTTACGGTTAACAGAGCCAGAGAGAGAAGAAGTGCCCCCTCAGGCCACAGGCTACCCAGACCCCCGACTCCAGCCAGACACACGAGCACCGCTGCCCATGGAAAGCTCCACTCCGCCTTCTCCCGTATGCGGTGCAGAAGGCAGGGCCAGAGAGCGAACACCAGGAGGGCACAGCTCAGCATGGTGAAGGTATGCAGGGCGCCAGGCAGCCGGGAGGCCAGGCACACTGACCCAAAAAGAGCCGCGTTGAGGGAAAGACTGCCCGGTGGACTGGGCTGAGCATACGGGAAGGACACCAAGTGAGCCAGGAGCATCATCGCTGACATGGCGTACACAGTATCTGTACTAACCGACTCGGTCAGAGTCTTTAAAACCGGTGAGAATCCAAAGGTAAATGCCAGGAAGATGGTCGCGCTCTGCAGGTCAGCCAGGCGCGTGCGCTCCCGAACACAAGCACCTCCCAGGATCTCGTAGAGGCCGTAGCCCAGTAGAGCACAGCTCAGACAGACCCACAACACAATGGATGGCACTAGGTATCCCTGCTCCATATAGGACCATAATGTGAGAAAGACAGCCACGCAGGAAACCTGCTGTGCAATAAGCCCCGTCTCGCGCACTACCGCCCAGTAACGGTACTGACGGACCCGGATGTTGCGCCGCAGCTCCTCCAGGAAACGCCGGTCCACATAATTGTCTGGGAAAGGCTGGCGTTCATACAGAACTTTACGCCATGGGACAGCTGCAGGAGCTCCCGGACCACTGTCTGCCCCCATCACCTGTCAAAACTGACAATACATAACCTGCCATTAACACACTGTACATCTTATTAGGGTAAAGGAAGTGGACTTAAAGCTGTTGTCTTATCAATATAAAACATATAACTTACTAGATATATATTGTATTCTAAAAAAAATCAGATAACAAACTGGCATTGCTAAACACATTGTTTTATTTAAATACATTTATTTAAGACTTTATAATATATTAAAGGTTTTTCAAAAATACTTAAATATGTGAAAGCAATTCATAACAATAAAGATTATAAAATATATTTTAAAGAAATATTTTTTTGTAAATAACGTAGAACTGTATTTATAAAGCTAAAAATTAATTATAGGCATTACTGTGAAATATTTGTATTTATATACACACACACAAAAATAACATTTTTGTTCGTCTCTATATTTTTTTAAGACTTAACCTAAATAAATACCCAGATATAAAAGTAAATGATAACCAATTAAATTAAGGTTAGACTTTTAGCATTTTTATGCATTCCCTTTATCTCAGCTTCTTTGAGGATTGAAATAATATTTTCAAATAATTTTTAAATGCCACAAAACCTATAGTAACGTTAACAAATCTCCATCTAAATAAATATAACTTACATACAATCCAAATATTATAACGCAACAGTTCGACCTTTTTTTCGTCTTTACTCTGCGAGACTGACAGCTTCTCACGTCAATCTCAATCTGAACAACAGGTTCGACTCACAGCCATGATACAACAGCTATCGCTAGTATGTCATTTATAGCAAACACATTCTAGATAAACCGCAAATATTTGTAATATCTTACAGAATCAGCAAGGTTTTCTCTCTTGACCATAGCTCTTGACCCACTCCTGTCATGCCATTTCAAACCCGGAAGTGACGAACCATAAAAACAAAAGATCGATTGTAGTGTTCACTAAAGAGCGCCACCTGTGGACCTTTCCTTACATCCTCCAACGAATGATCGGTCAGTATTCTCTTTCTCCTACAGTTTACAGAGCATTTATATTTATCACGAGTGGCTTATTTTATTTGGGGGTCCTTATTATCAAAACGTTTGAAACCCCTTGAAAAGTGGCTGTGGAAAAATTTGATGCATTTAGTCCAAAATATTAAATTTAACTCACAATATAGCCTATTACTCAAATTAAACATCAAAGGAAATGATATATTGTAAACATTCACATATATATATATATATATATATATATATATATATATCAAATCAGGCATAACATTATGACAGGTGAAGTGAATAACACAGAGTATCTCTTTGTCAAGGCACCTGTTAGTGGGTGGGATATATTAGGCAGCAAGTGAACATTTTGTCCCCAAAGTTTATGTGTTAGAAGCAGGAAAAATGGGCAAGAGTAAGGATTAGAGCGAGTTTGACAGGGACCAAATTGTGATGGCTAGACTACTTGGTCAGAGCGTCTCCAAAACTGCAGCTCTTGTGGGGTGTTCCGTCTGCAGTGGTCAGTATCTGTCAAAAGTGGTCCAAGGAAGGAACAGTGGTGAACTGGCAACGGTCATGGTTGACCAAGGCTCATTGATGCACATGGGGAGCGAAGGCTGGCCCGTGTGGTCCGGTCAAGCTACTGTAACTCAAATTGCTCAAGAAGTTAATGCTGGTGATAGAAAGGTGTCTGAATACACAGTGCATTGCAGTTTGTTGCGTATGGGGCTGCATAGCCGGAGACCAGTCAGGGTGCCCATGCTGACCCCTGTCCACCGCCGAAAGTGCCAACAGTGGGTACGTGAGCATCAGAACTGGACCATGGAGCAATGGAAGAAGGTGGCCTGGTCTGATGAATCACGTTTTCTTTTACATCACACGGATGCGTGTGCGTCGCTTACCTGGGGAACACATGGCACCAGGATGCACTATGGGAAGAAGACAAAGGCAGTGTGATGTTTTAGGCAATGTTCTGCTGGGAAACCTTGGGTCCTACCATCCATGTGGATGTTACTTTAACACGTACCACCTACCTAAGCATTGTTGCAGACCATGTACACCCTTTCATGGAAACTGTATTCCCTGGTGCCCTGCCACAAAGCAAAAATGGTTCAGGAATGGTATGAGGAGCAAAACAATGAGTTTAAGGTGTTGAGTTTAATTTTGACCAAATTACCCAGATCTCAATCCAATCGAGCATCTATGGGTTGTACTGAACAAACAAGTCCGATCCATGGAGATCCCACCTCGCAACTAACAGGAATTAAAGGATCTGATGCTAACATCTTGGTGTAAGATACCACAGCACAGCTTCAGGGAGTGGAGTCCAGTGGAGACTCAATGAGTATGGGCTGTTTTTGTGGGACCAACACAATAGGAAGGTGGTCATAATGTTATGTCTGGGGATGTGGGAGATAGAATGAAATCCACCTATGAAAAAATGACAACCATTTTTTTCGGATTATTTTATTTTAAAAAACTGTATAAAATTCCTTTAGTTAAAGGATATACATACAGTAGGCTACGAATATAGCTGCAAATTGACATCTTGTAGTTTTAAAATCAGCCAGCAGGTGGCAAAATGAGATGGGAATAAATTCAATGCGAATAGAAAAAGTACTCAAAAACTAGCACGTTTAAAAATATATTTAAATAAATCTAACATAAATCCACATAATTAAGTAAGACGTTCTATTCAACCAGAAAGTATAAATGTCGAACTGGTCTGTGGTAGGTAACTGAAAACCCCGGAAATAAAATTTAAAGCACAGGAAAGTTTAATTCGAACAAAAGAGAAGCAGTAAACTTCGTTTATTAGTGCCGTGAGAGCAATTTCCCAGAGGACCAGTGACTCAGTCTCAGCGGAAGATGTTTGATTTCGTAACAACACAAAAATAGCTCAAGCGTCAAGACAGAGAAACCGTGCAAGCATTCCTGCACTGAAACAACACAATGGCCATTCAATCCTTTGCAATTAAAAGCAAGCACCTTCACCAAGGAAGAGGACTCCAGTCTCTTATAAGTTACAACTTATAAGTTGTAATGGCATACTGACTAAAGCCCAGGCTGCTGTCAGAATATCCCATCGAGCAATGAGCGATAGAGCTGCTGTACAGCCTCTATTGATTTATAATATGGAGCCGAGGGTGGCATTCATTTATGACACTGAGTGACGAGAAACGTCAAATACAAGGTCAGGGTTAATAACACACAATGTCCATGATGAAAAAAGCCAAAATCCTTTTGAAAGTCTCTTGAGAAAATAAAAAGATGGCATGCTGTGCAGGCCCCAACCAGGCAGGGTTGCCAGATGCCAGCAGGGTTTTCCAGCCCAAAACTTCGCGAAAAACCGCCCAATTTTTTTTGCCTTGTTTCTCATTTAAATACATTGAAATCATTAACAAGCTTTAAAATGACTCGTGTATCGTCTAGCCTATCCGATTTCAGAAACAACATTCAGTGAAATGAATGCAACGCGTCCATTCCTTTTTCGTTTTTAATCATGGAAAAAAAATTATAAAATGGAATGGTTGTTGTATTTTTAAATACTATGTTGAATAACAAAATGTATATCAAAATGTAGGCTATACACAAATTCCATGCGCACAAAATAAAATAACTTATTTTTGGATTTAAAAAAAAACGAGTTAGGCTACGTTTTGCATTTTTATAAACTAAAAACGAACAGATATATAAAAAAATTACTTTTACAAATGTTCTTTTGTAAAATTATTTCCAGATAAAGATATGATCAGTCAAATGAAACACAATAAACTTACAAATAATGATTATGCCTACAAATTAAAAAATTATCGGAAATGTCGTCCAATTATCTAATACTATTATTTGATGACAATACATTTGGAAAACAAAATACAGCCATTTCTACTTTTTTTTCTTTTAAACAAAAAAATCAAGCTGCACCCTTTTTAGGGCCCAAGCCCTGAAAGGGCGCAGAGCCCTATTGTTCTTCTAAGGACAATTTAGCTTTTTCGACTATTCGGGCACTTTCGGGGCCCTTATCATGCTCGAAAACTCTTGAAACTTTGCACACACATCGGAATCTGCGGCCATCAGGGCTGGGCTGAGGCTGGTACCTGGGCGTGGCAGGGGGGCTCGACAGCGCCCCCTAAAGTGGGTTCTGAAAACATGGTCTATAAATCAAACACACTTGCACGCACATGTATGAAACTCGGTACACATATAGAGCTCATGGGGCCGAACAACTTTCGTGCTCTAAGTTATGTGTCAGCCCAACAGGAAGTGGGCTATTATGGGTTGTTCGGAAAACGCAAGCTCTGGAATTTGCGATACTCCTCCTAGACGATTCACCCGATCAGCACCAAACTCGGTCAGCATGAAGTCAAGACACTGAGGATGCTAAATTGCGAGCAACTTTTTGATATCTCAAACGGTTAGGCTGTGGCGAGGAGACGAATTTATGGCGAGAAAAGGGAAACAGGAAGTGTGTTATAACTTCTGCATTCATTAATTAGGGCCCAAGCCCTGAAAGGGCGCAGAGCCCTATTGTTCTTCTAAGGATTATTTGTTATTATTATTATTATTATTATTATTTTTTTACGCGACTATTTGGGCATTTTTGGGGCCCTTTCCATGCTCGAAAACTCTTGAAACTTTGCACACGCATCAGAATGCGCGGCCATCAGGGCCGGGCTGAGGCTGGGACCCGGGCGTGGCAGGGGGGCTCGACAGCGCCCCCTAAAGTGGGGTCTGAAAACGGGGTCTATAAATCAAACACACTTGCACGTACATATATGAAACTCGGTACACATATAGAGCTCATCGGGCCGAACAACTTTCGTGCTCTAAGTTATGCGTCAGCCCAACAGGAAGTGAGCTATTATGGGTTGTTCGGAAAACGCATGCTGTGGAATTTGCGATACTCCTCCTAGACGATTCACCCGATCAGCACCAAACTCGGTCAGCATGAAGTCAAGACACTGAGGATGCTAAATTGCGAGCAACTTTTTGATATCTCAAACGCTTTGGCCGTGGCGAAGAGATGAATTTATGGCGAGAAAATGGAAACAGGAAGTGTGTTATAACTTTTGCATACATTAATTCATTTTGATGAAACTTCAGCTGTGTGTTCGTTATAAGAGGCAGATCACATGGATATGACTTTTGTGAGTCAAAGTTATAGCGCCACCAACTGGCAGTGGGAAGTGTCACTTTTGTCCAAAGCGGGGGGTTAGTTTTATCTACATTCACCAAACTCGGTATATATATTGTACTTTTCGAGCCGGACAACTTTCTAATTTACAGTCATTAGCTCTGACCAACAGGAAGTCAGATAATTTGGTTGGAAGATAACACAAAGTGGAAAGCGAGCTCTGAGTTTTTACCTTCTCCTCAAAAGCGATTCATTCAATCTCCTCCAAACTCGGACAACATGAAGTAAATATACAGAAGATGCTAAAATGCGAACGGTTATTGGATATCTCAAACGGTGTTCCCGTAGCAAAAGCCTAAAAAACACAAAATAAGAACACAAGTGCCTGGTTCATAAATAAGGCTATACTCCCACCTGCTGGTTATTCTCTATATCACACTGGCTGTTTTTCTGTTTTTTTTTCCTGTTTTTTCAACACTTATACTCTCCCTTAAATGACCAGTAGAGGGCAATATTGTATAAGTTTTCAAGCAAAAAACCTTGCCTGTGTGTGTGTGTGTGTGAATGGTTTTCTAGCCTGGTGGGGACTTAAACCTAAATGCACACAGACTCATGGGGACTTCCCAATGGGTACAAAAGCTTATAAATCAGACAGAATGAGTTCTTTTGAGGAAAGTTTTGTGTGATGGGTAGGTTTAGGGTAGGAGCAGTGTAGGATGACAGAATATATGGTTTGTACAGCATAAAAACCATTACGTCTATGAGTCCCCAGAAAGATAGTGAACCAGACATGAGTGTGTGTGTATGTGTGTGTGTTTGTGGGTGGGTGTGTGTGTTGTGGATGGGGGATGGTGGATGGGCTTAACTGATAAGAGTTGCCTGCAGCATACTTCAGCATTACTACTGTGTGTGTGTGTGTGTGTGTGTGTGTGTGTGTGTGTGTGTGTGTGTGTGTGTGTGTGTGTGTGTGTGTGTGTGTGTGTGTGTTGTTCTAGCCTGGTGGGGACTTCAACCTGAATGCACACAGACTCATGGGGACACGTGTCACTGTAGGGACCTAAACTGAGGTCCCAATGGGTACAAAAGCTTATAAATCAAACATAATGAGTTCTTTTGAAAATGTAAAAATGCAGAAAGTTTTGTGTGATGGGTAGGTTTAGGGGCAGGAGCAGTGTAGGAGGACAGAATATAATATATGGTTTGTACAGCATAAAAACCATTACATCTATGAGTCCCCAAAAAGATAGTGAACCAGACATGAGTGTAAGTGTGTGTGTGTGTGTGTGTGTGTGTGTGTGTGTGTGTGTGTGTGTGTATGTGTGTGTGTGTGTGTGTGTGTATGCCACTCTTCTGTCTAAAAAGATTACCTCTCAATGCTGTGCTTTGGCCTGCATTAAAGGATAAAACATTATTCTGGGTTTGAATAAAAAAAATAATGTATAAAACCAGTTTATTTGTAGGGCATTGACAATATTGTTTTATATAATTAGCTAAATATTTGTGTAAATACAAATAATTATTAATAAAAAATATATAAATATAAAAAAACATTACTAACAAAGGAAAAAACACATTTGAGTGTCTTAAAAAAAAAAAAAAGTAGTGTAACTTAAAAATCAGAAGATTAATGCCTTTTGTTTAAGGACAAAAATGAGAACCAATAAGCTTTTGGTTTGATTTTGTGTCTCTGTCACACACCCCCCCCCCCCCCCCCCCCCTCAGGATCACTCTATGTGTGTGTGTGTGTGTGTGGAGGGGGTCTCTCTCACTCTGTGTGATGTCACAAATGTGTGTGTGTGTGTGTGTGTGTGTGTGTGTGTGTGTGTGTGTGTGTGTGTGTGTGTGTGTGTGTGTGTGTGTGTGTGTGTGTGTGTGTGTGTGTGTGTGTGTGTGTGGAGGTAGTCTCTCTCACTCTGTGTGTGTGTCACCTTGTCTCTTGTTTTTTCATAATTTAACCCTTTCATTTCATAGGCTATCACAAATATCTATCACTTTATTGTGAAAAATAAGTAAAACAAAAACATATATTATATCTTTAATTAAATACTGGTCTTGTGAACTTACAAAATTTTGAGCTGCAAAAAATACATTTGCACATAATTGAAAGTGATATCCTAATACTTTTAATTATTTTCTATAACATGGGCTTTAAAGAAGGTCATGTGCTGTGTTTGCAAAGATCACGTATGACACCTCTTTAAACAAATTATTTATTGATAGAATTCAAATGGATAAAAAAAAAATGTTTTTCACATGATCTTATAAAAGTGGCTGTTTATAATAAACTTCCATAAATTATATGCACGCATATTACTCTTCCCTGACACTGATGTTAAAATCATTGTTGCGGTCTCTGTGATTTGGCTTAATTTATTTTTAAGAGAAGTGTAAGGATAATACAACATCAGCATTTGGACAATATTCTGCACTCAGTTTGAAATTGACATTTGATGTCATCTGACATAAAATTAAAGAATAAAATGTAATTGATCTCATAGATGTGAGTGTTGTGGTTCCTGGTCATAGCAGCACCAGTTGCTGCAGTTAATGAGGTGAATTCAAATGACTTTGACAAAGTCCCTTTATTTATTTTTTCCCATATTAAATGCCTATTGGCCTGCTGTGCACAGTTAAACTGATGCCACCGGGGTGGCGGTGCCACCGGCTTGGGCCCGTCATCGCTGCTCGCAGCTTTAATTCATTTTGATGAAACTTCAGCAGTGTGTTCGTTGTAAGAGGCTGATCACATGGATATGACTTTTGTGAGTCAAAGTTATAGCGCCACCAACTGGCAGCAGGAAGTGTGTCACTTTCAAAATGCTTTGAAATCACCATCTTATTTTTACCCGATTTACTTCAAACTTCATCAGTATAATGTCAAAACATAGCAGATATAAAGCTGGTAAGCACTTCCTGATATTGTATATACTGTTGCCACGGCAACACATCAAACTATAACATTCTTTTTCGCTCCTTTTGAGATTCTTAAAATGCTTCAAATTACATGAAACTCAACACACAAATCAGACATGCTGTCCAGTAGATATGGGCAAAGACTTAAAAACGGGCATGGTGGAGGAGCTCAGTAGCGCCATCTTTTAACAAAAGTAATGCAATCTTTTGTCAAAAGTGGGGGGGTTAGTTTTATCTTCAGTCACCAAACTCAGTATATATATTGTTCTCTTTGAGCCGAACAACTTTCTAATTTACAGTCATTAGCTCCGACGAACAGGAACTCAGATATTTAAGGCTTAAGGTGTGAGGACCTTATTGTAATTGCTAAAACCATCATTTTTCTTCTCCCAAATTAATTACATTTTTGAGGGCCTAAACACGCATGAAAACTCATGAAACTTTGCACACGCATCAGAAGTGGTGAAAACATACATCTGATATGGGTTTCAGAATTAGGTGTGGCAAAATGGTTCGATAGCGCCACCTACAAAATTTAAATTAAGCATCATTCGCGCTACCTTTCATGTATGAGTATGAAAATTCAGTAGACGCATTCAGCAGCCCAATACCTACAAAAAAGACCCAAGGCGCCAAATCTGAAAAACCAACAGGAAGTGAGATATTTTGAATTTTCTTCGGCAACACATCAAACTATAACATTCTTTTTCGCTGCTTTTGAGACTCTTAAAATGCTTCAAATTACATGAAACTCAACACACACATCAGACATGCTGTCCAGTAGATATGGGCAAAGACTTAAAAACGGGCATGGTGGAGGAGCTCAGTAGCGCCATCTTTTAACAAAAGTAATGCAATCTTTTGTCAAAAGTGGGGGGGTTAGTTTTATCTTCAGTCACCAAACTCTGTATATATATTGTTCTCTTTGAGCCAAACAACTTTCTAATTTACAGTCATTAGCTCCGACGAACAGGAACTCAGATATTTAGGGCTTAAGGTGTGAGGACCTTATTGTAATTGCTAAAACCATAATTTTTCTTTTCCCAAATGAATTACATTTTTGATGGCCTAAACACACATGAAAACTCATGAAACTTTGCACACGCATCAGAAGTGGTGAAAACATACATCTGATATGGGTTTCAGAATTAGGTGTGGCAAAATGGTTCGATAGCGCCACCTACAAAATTTAAATTAAGCATCATTCGCGCTACGTTTCATGTATGAGTATGAAAATTCAGTAGACGCATTCAGCAGCCCAATACCTACAAAAAAGACCCAAGGCGCCAAATCTGAAAAACCAACAGGAAGTAAGATATTTTGAATTTTCTTTGGTAAATTGGTGCAGTTTTTGCCATTGCCAGACGTTGTATTTTAACAAACTCCTCCTAGAGATTTAATCATATCAACATCGTATTTGCACAGTCTAATCTAAAGGCCTTTGTTGTGTTAAATTGGGAAGATCTTGAGTTTTCCCTGAAGGGTGTGTCTGTGGTGGCCTCACAAATGTTGATGTTTCGCCATGACACAGGAATTTGTTGTACCTCAGGCATACAATGTCCGATCTGCCTCAAACTTCACATGTTTGACAAGAGTCCTGGCCTGAAGACATCTACATTCCAATATTCAGTCAAAGTTATAGCGCCACCAACTGGCAGCAGGATGTGTCACTTTTTGAAAAAAAAAATAAATCACTGTCTTACTTTCACCCGATTTACTTCAAACTTCATCAGTATAATGTGAAAACATGACAGATATAGACATACGAATGGATTCCTGATATTTTATAAACTGTTGCTATGGCAAAGTGTCATTTTAATTATTTTTTTGGGCGTTTTTGAGACTTAGCATGCTTGAAATTGTGTGTGTGTGTGTGTGTGTGTGTGTGTGTGTGTGTGTGCGCGTGCGCGTGCGCGTGCGTGTGCGCATGCGCGTGTTTTCTATACATGGGCTTTACAGAAGGTCATTCTGTTTTTGAAAAGACACATGTCTTAAAATTAATTATTTACTGATAAAAATCAAATTGATTTAAAAAGTAAATTTCACATGATTTTCTCGTTTATAAGTTGTCTGGGTATCACCAGACCAAGCTCAATTTAAGATTGATCAATGAGCATTATTTGAATGACTCTGTATGCAATTGGATAGTCAACTAAACAGACTACTAAACTCGCCAATAGTGTGCCAGGTGAATAAGTTAGTCTGTGATTTGTTCCCGCAAAAGTGTAACAGAAGCAGTAGAAATGAATGTACAGGTTTTCAGACTGTGTTGCAGGGCGAAGTCAAATCGCTGGCAGATCAGGCTGGGTTTACCCAGTCAGTCTAAGTAAATTTTATAATAAAGTAATACAATATCACCATTCGGACGGTATTCTGCGCTCATTTAAAATTGATGTGACATCATCTGACATGAAACTGATTCATTAAATTGAATTGATCTCATAGATGTGACTGTTGTGGTTCGTAGTCATAGCAGCACCAACTGCTGCAGTTAATGTGGTGAATCCATTTTCATTTGTAGGGCACTAACAATATAGTTTTATATAATTCGTTTAACAATTGTGTTAATACAATAAAAAGACCATGAATTAAATACTGGCCTTCTGGACTTACAAAATTTTGAGCTGCAAAAGATAACTTTGCACATATTTGAAAATTACCTATTATATCATATTACATTAGAATTCATCTATATTTAAATTACATCATGGGTGTGGCTTGTGGTCATAGCGGCACCAGATGCTGCGGTAAATGTGGCATATTTGAGCAATTTTAAAATACTCTCCTGTTTAAATGCATATTGCCTGTCTTGCACAATTTGCCTGAAGCCACTGGGGTGGTGGTGCCACCGGCTTGGGCCCGTCATCGCTGCTCGCAGCTTTAATTTGAATTACATCTTTCATTCCGAAGTAGCCTACACAGACTTTCTATGCCTCTGTCCGTAGTCAATTGATTTCAGATGAAACCCACTTTAACATTTCAATTAGCCTATTTCAAATACATGAAACATGCATAGTCATGAATAACATTACATGAAAATCGCGCTGACCATATTATTTAGACAACATGTGTCAGTCTTTGCAGAAGCAGCACGTTCGTGCACGGCGGGCCATCTCTAGACAAAGCACGTCTCCCAAGCCAGAGCTGTAGTGTGTGTGTGAGTGAGTGAGACTGCTGCCTGTTGAACAGAGGGTCGCAGGAAGAAGGATCTGAAGTGCCGGTGTTTCGGCTACAAAAAAACCCGCCGCACTGATCCAAAACCAGCCCAATTTTTATCCACCCGCCCAAACCCATTTTTGCCCGCAAAATAGATTGCGAAACCGCCCAATTGGGCGGAAACCCGCCCAATATGGCAACCCTGCAACCAGGCCCCAACCCATAAAAGTAACGTTACCAGTAAAAAGCAGCGTATTTCCGTTACAGCTTAATACATGCGAGTGTACAATAGGGTCATACGTTTTCTAATTTCCTATATCATAAATCGATTAACTTTTGCTTAAAAACAACGAAGGCGACTACATTTAAAAAAGCTCACCCGCGATTAAAAAAAATATAACAAATCTGGAACAACCTTTTATGTAACACTTAACTTTATAGAGCGGTTTATAACTTTATGGAATTTTCTAGACCTGAAATTTTCATAGAAGTCACAGCATTTATTTTGTACTTTCATCATTTTGTGTCTTTCACATTTTTATTATGTATTTATTTCTTCCTTTGATTTCTGCTTCAAGAAACCTGTATCAATAATTTGCATTTGGAGTGGCATTCTACACTTTTTGTGACTCTTTCTATGTGACCATAGAAAGTTCCAGAAAGTTCTAAACAGTTCTAGAAAGTGGTACTTATAAGCAGTAACATTTGTTATATGGTTGGTTTCATTTTTATTTATTTATCTGGGGTGACCTTTTTTAAACTATATTAGCCTATGCCAAAATCATCAGTATTAAAACAATAAAAGACCTGAAATATTTCAGTTGGTGTGCAATGAATCTAAAATATATGTGTGGCAAGGGGGGCGTGGTTCAGCGAGGTCTGCAGCGGGAGAGAGAGCCGCGGGACGAGCGGTAAGTGAGTGGGTTGGAAGCAGATTAATAACACCTGTCTCTCGTTCCAGTAATGAGCGCGGAGAGGGTACAAAACATCGGTGGAACCGGAGATCGAAAAGAGAGAGAGATCGGACGGTTGTTGCTGAACCCAGAGACTGAGTTGCCGGAAGCGCCGACCCGGAAGTGAACATTGAGCTTATGAAAAGTCACACCGCAGTGTGTGTTTTGAGTTTTGAGATAAATAAAAGAGCAGCATCAACCGTCCAGCCGACCCCCGTGTCCTCTTCCTTCCTTTCATTATCGAACTTTGTTACACTGGTGCCGAAACCCGGGAAGGAAGTAGGACCGCGCCGCCGCCATGACAACACCAACGCCCTCCGCCTCGCCGTTTGCGGACATCATCACCTCTCTCGCGGCCCTCCATCAGGAACAACACCAGTCCATGCTGGACCTGCGGGCGGACCAGGAGCGCCGCTTCGAGGCCATCGTCCGCGGCCAGCAAGAGGACCGCGAGAGGTTCCGGAGCTGGATCGACCGGGAGGTTCGCACCGAAGCCGCCGGGCTCGCCAGCGCACCGGTCCACGTGCCCCTACACAAGATGGGGCCACAGGACGATCCCGAGGCCTTCATAGACCTATTTCAGAAGGCCGCGGAGGCCTGCGGGTGGCCCCGGGCACAGTGGCCGGTGCGCCTCATTCCTCTGCTGACCGGAGAAGCCCAGGCGGCCGCCCAACAACTGCCGGTGGCGAACCTCCTGGAATATGAAGACCTGAAGAGGGCCATCATCCAGCGGGTCGGCCGGACCCCAGAGCAGCACCGCCAGAGGTTCCGCTCGCTGGAGTGGGGCGAGGCCGGCCGACCCTTCGCGATGGCCCAACAGCTCCGGGACGCGTGCCGCAAATGGCTATTGGCCGGTGGAAGCGACGTGGACCACATCGTCGATCTGGTGGTACTGGAGCAGTTTATCGCTCGGCTGCCCAAGAAGACCGCCGAGTGGGTCCAGTGCCACCGGCCCACGTCGCTGACGACGGCCATCAACCTGGCGGAGGACCATCTGGTGGCGTGCCCGGGGGTCGGCGAGCCCCTACTAACCTCTCTCTCTCCCGCTGCAGACCTCGCTGAACCACGCCCCCCTTGCCACAATATGAAAGTTTAATTTTTATCATTACATTATGGAAAATAATGAACTTTATCACAGTATGCACATTTTTTGAGAAGGATCTATATTTTAATAAAGTGTATTTTTAAATGTATTTGTTCAACATTCTGATGAATATCATTATGGTTTTAAAGAATCACATCACGTGGCATTTCACAACCTGAACTAAAAGGTAATAGTTTCACTTTGACATTTGACCAAAAAAATAATTAAAAAAATTAAGTAATAAAAAAGCTGTATTCCAGCCATTGTATGAATTGCAGTTTCAATGTATAATTTAATAATTTTGGACCTGGACAAAAAAAATGTAAGTCATTAAAAAGGTCACAGCATCAATTATTGGGTGTGTCTTAGTTTACATGATTATCAGTTACAGATGGGTAAAACAAACAGAAAATGGGTATGGGTGTGGTTAATGTACGAAAGGACATTCAAAACAGTCAATATTTTAATTGGACATCAATACGGCTCATGAATTAATTACATTAGTGTAATTTCAAAATACTTAGCAAGGTTTATACAAAAATATGAAACGTGCTGCATATCAGTGTATCCTAATCAGTGCCTGAAATATTTCAGTTACTACCCACGATACAGTGAACTATAAAACATGCTGTCATACAAAAACACAAAACTATTAGTTCTCTGATATTCTAATAATATATTTTTAAAACTTAAAACATCATTAAATCATGTCCCTGGTTAGATCTGTCAAATAGCAGCAGCTTAGAGATCAACTTCAAGCTCTCATTTTATCGACTGAGTTAAGTATAAAATGATTGTCTTCACAACAAGGCAAGAGAGATAAAAGGGTGGAGAATGAGACTCCAGTTATCATCAGTCCAAGGACACTTTGATGGGTCTTAATATTCAGGGACAGAGAGAAAGACAGGGGTGTGTGTGTGTGTTTCAGTCAGTGGCAGCAGAGGAGGCTATGTGCATGTTTTCCTCTTGTCGTCGAAGAGGCTGCGCAGCAGGTAGACCTGTATGCCTGATACGATCACCATGAGAGCAAGGTTGGTACACGACCACAGGTTGACTCGATCATAGTTGCTTTCTTGCAGGTTGCGGTCACGGGCTTCAAATGCTCTCAGCAATGTCTGGATCTGAAGACTCTTTCCCAGTCGAGCTTTCACGCTGTTGATGGTGTCCTGCAAAGATACAGACCCATTTAAAATGTAAAACTCGCACAGCATACACTAACATTCAAAAGTTTGAGACCTCCTTTCTGAGAGTCTACTCTGCACGGTTTGATCAGACATTCAAGTCTGTTATGATTGGTCAGAAATAAAACGTTCATTAACATATCTGAATTTCAGCTCCAGATTTTACTCAGCATGTGATGCAAACATTAACAATGGCGTTGGTTTTACTGTATCATTTCAAGTCATCATTCTATAGAAGTGCAAGCAAAGTGAATTTGCTTTTGCCATTCAAAACACATTTTCTTGACATGAACCAGACTCTTCCAAACTTCAGCTACAACTACAGTGTTTCAGTGTCAAAGGAGATTTTGTTCATGGGTAGCCAATGAAGACTATAGGCGGTAACAGGAAAAATATATTACAGGAAGTAGGACTGGAACTAAAGGCAGTTCAGAATCACTTCTTTCTTTTGAGAGACAGTGGGCTCTATCATTATCTCAGTGCCTTTGATATATAAAAGGTCATGGTAATATAAGAATATCCTGTAAGTTTCAGAGTCGAAAACTTTCTTGTTAGTAAAAGAAAAGCATTTATAGACACCAGGCCTAGAAAACAAGCGCTCTAAAATCAATGACGTAATAGAAGGGGGAAACGCCGCCTCTGTGTGTGTCTGCTTCTGTAGCGCCGCCCACCGACTCGTGGAGCTAAACGTTCGATAAACATGTCGAAGATAGCAAGATAATCATTTGTAAACAAGACACAGGTCGACACTGGATTTGCAGACATAGTGAGATTAAAACACAATGCCGTGCTTTCTATATCGGATCCGACAGGAAAGGTTGTAGCACACTTATGTTAGTAAAACATGTTTTTATATGTGATAGTATTGCATTGTTATAGATCGTTTTGATTATGTGTACGTATCTAACTGAACATACCATAGCACGCTGTCACAGGCTGGACAATCCTTTATTTGTTGGTTCGTTGTGATTCGGGATCAGACCGGACATATGGGCCAGGGCTAGGAAAGCCCTATGTCCCAGGGCTATGTGTTTTCCAGATGGGCAACCAAAACGCAAGCCCGTCGGCAGGCCAGTGAGTCTTAAATAGTGAAATAACATTCATTTCTTGATCTGCGTTTTTCACTCTATTGACTTGATATTTGAAGAGCGCATGCATAGTTCACACTTATATCCACCAATCCAGCGGGCCAAGTAATAAAAATAAAATAAATAAATAAAAAAAATCAATCAATTGTGGGTGGATGAGAGATAAATCATTGTGTTTGTTTGATAAATACGTTTTGAGAGCCCTGTCAAATAATTATTCCAGTTGCCGCTTTCAAAACAATCAATCCTTCGTGTGAAATGACAAGGGAGTTGAAGCTCATTAAATATGCAAATATTATCCAATCCTAGCCGTGAGCGATTACTTCTAAGTCTTAAGTGCGGCACGCCCATCAAAACACAGCATTCAGGAGAGACTGAAAACCAGTGTAGAAAATAGACTATTACCTATTAGTTATGATGTTTTTGAATGCAAAAACCAAATTTCATAAGTTGACCTCAGACAACAGTATAATTTAAAAAAAAAAGCCAGTTCATGACACCATTAAAGAAATGGGAGATGAGACTGGTCGGTTTCTTGTGTTATATATATCCAAAAAAGCATTAAAGGGCTACTTTAATCCTTAAATGTTTCTTATGTTCAACATGGCTGCATTTTTACAATTTTATATTACCGTTTTTGAATTTAGAGTTTTAAAATGTATTCTTATGATGTAAAGCTAATATTCTCAGCATCATTGCTCCAGTCTTCAGTGTTACATGATCCTTCAGAAATCCTGATTTCATTTAACATTTCATTTAACATCCTGAAACATTTATTATTATCATTGTAGAAAAGATTTGCTACTTCCTATTTTGGGAAACTGGTCTTTCTTTCATGATTCTTTGATGAATAGAATGTTCAAAAGAACAGCATTTAGAAAAAAACCAAAAAAACATTTTTCATCAATAACTTTTTGTCTTCAGGATTAAGAAAAATACAACAGTCGAGACTTGAGAGTCCCACACAAACGTGTAGAGTTGATCAAATCTTCACTTTGAAACAATGGCAGATAAACAAAGTAAACTCAAACTCTTTGACCCAATAGGAATACACAATTTCCTGCACAGATGTGATTTTAATTGAAACACTTCCTGTTGCTTCCTGAAATGGCTTGTTAATGTAGAATCAGTTTATATACATTTCTTTAAAGAAAAACAGCAAAGTACTTGTACTTTTAAATATTGGCTAATGGGCTCCAGCACTTTACTATGGGTGATCCTCAAACTGCATCCATGTGATGTGTGTTATTCAGAGGCTTGTAGTCTAGAGTCTTCCTCACCATTAAACGTCATAGGTCATGAGACGAAGGTAAGGTACTATTTAAACTTTGTATTAAAAATCTTTACATTTAATGCAGTGCAGTGAATGACAACCATCTGTTGTCTCCCAGTGACTTACATTATTGTCAGTGTAGTGTTAAAAGAGTCGTATTATGCTTTTTCACTTTGTGTAATGTTGCTGTTTGAGCATTAAAAAAGATCTGTAAGGTTACAACTCCAAAGGGAGATGTTTTATTTAACAGAATTCACTTTCTAAGAATTACAATGAACGGCTTGTTTGGACTACATTGCATGTTTTTTTTAACAGTTCTAATTATAAGTTATGTTGTTGCTACGATGTAATCAAAGGGCAAAGCTTTGTCTCCACTCATCTGCTAACTAACCTTACAGTATCGATGTAGTGTTTACTGTAGCTTTTGTAAGCTCTCACTGTATTACCATAGTTTTCTGACAAATAGCATGATTAAATGGTGTTAAAACTGAAATAAATAAAATGAATAAAAAATTTAAATTAAAACTTTGTATCTAAAATGTATAAGTACATTACAAAACAAACAAGCATATCACTCTGAAATGTCCTGTGAAATCCAATCTGCATGATCCTCTTGTTTGAATTGAGAAATTGAAGTTTTCCATGAGTTCTTTTTCATTCATTGGAATGGGTGCAGAGGATTGTGGGTAATTGGAGAACACAAAGCATACACTTGATGCATCCTTCAAAATTAGCTGAATGAAGGATGCAAAACAAAGGCTGCCTTTCAAGAATCCTTCAAATTGGGACGTTCTTAGGCTCTAATGACATGGCAGCCTTCGATTTGAGAAGTGCCCAAAAATGCCATTTTCACAAGCACTGAGGGTCACATTGATACCACCTGTGCTGCATTGCATGCTGGTAGTTGGCATGCCTTGTCTGGTTATCTACATTGCTTCAGTTCAAACAAATGTCACCTTTAACAGACTGACAGACTGCTGGCATATGGTCAGTGAAACCTGAGTATTCAAGCCATAATGCAGACGGCTGTGAATAGGAAGTTATTCCACTGACTTAGCAACATTTAAACACATTGTAAGTGGATTACTGTGACACGTTTATTTACTAAATAATATTCTATGTTCAATTCTTGCTTATCCACATTCCATAGTTTGGGGCTACCACACCTTTTGACCAATGAATTCACATTGTATTTCCAGCTGATTCTAGTCTAAAAGTGTTGTTGGGCACACGTCATTCTTACCATGATGTCCTCGAACTTCATGTCCAGAAGGTCTGCTCCCTGAACGTATGCTTTCCAGTCCTCCGATTCCTCACCATCACCCATATTGTCCAAAATCAACTCAAAGAAGATGACTTTCTCAGAAACAGCACTAAATGTGTTATCAAAGCAGAACATGTAGTCTCCCTCTTCTGTTTCCACTCTGACACATCAAAAAAAGCAAACACACAGTTAATCAGGAAGTAGAAAGTCAGGTGTGTATGACTAAACTGTGACTGGAGGTCAAACTTACGTATGAACCCCATCAGATTTTCTGTAGTCAGAGGCTATGATGTGACCACTGGGCGAGTTCAAGTGGAAGTCCACATCTAGACTGGCTCCATCCAGAACCTACACAAAGATGCAACGATTTCCATTAATGGGTGAGTCAACAGAAGGATCTGCTGACTCTGCCCTTCCAAACATGAAGGTTTGAGCTCTCCATGGGCAAGTTACAGAATCAATACGCAAGTCTAAAGACAGTAACAGTCCTTTCAGTACTTTCTCATCTCCAAAAATGACCTTTAGCTCCATTATGCCACTCCAACTTCTGTATTGTGTCACAACTTCAAGACTACTTTTCATAATGCAGCATATTGTGTTGCATTAGCTCGTCTTTGAAAAAGATTGTTTTGCAACCAGCCAAAATAATAATAATAATTATTGAAGAGATAACTATTATTACTAGCTAAATATTTAGGTAAAACAAAATATTTTAATTTAGGCACATATAAGCTAGGTTATTAGCTTGGAAACAAACATTAAATATAAATATTATTATTTGTATTATAATAGTATATTATTAATAATATACTAAAATAATATTTTTATATAAAATAATAAAAGTATAATAAAATAAAACAACATTGTTGTTTTGCTATACAAAAATAATATATTTGCTCACCTTTACTTCAACTGTAGTTCTTTTAATTTGTCACAGAATGTTGGTTCCAAACTTTAAAGGCTAAGATGTTTAAAACATTAAAAGCTTATTGAAAGATTAAGAAATGTAATTAATTTTCTAAATCTCTTGACATTTTTGTGAGACGTTAAGTTGTTCTGTTTTGTTGATGAATACAAAAACTACACATATATAATAAAAATGAAGATGGAACTTCTCTCTATGTATTGTCCTGAACATCATTATTTGTAATTGGCGGACATCGTACATCGACTCATTTATATTTCACAATTTATTGACATTATAACAAGTATGTGGGCAGCACCCAACAAGATGATCAAGTTATGTCTTGCAATATAATCAGTGTCCACTAAATACAAGCTGAATCAGAATAAAATATCCAAAGGTAAGTTACCTGGTACTCGATCTCCAGAGAAGCGTCTTTTTTCATACTCTGGTAGAAGCACTCTTTGCGTCCGGCGGGTAGAGTAAAGGTAAAATCACTGTCCAGAGACTGAGAAAAGGCGCTTATAACAGACACAAACAACGCTAAACACGCCACAAACACTGTGAACACCTCTACACTCCACCGCATTTTCCCACACTTCTAAAACTTTATCAACAACCGATGAAAGTTGACTTCTGTGAACTTCAGGAGCTGCTCCGCTCGGAGTCGGGACAGCTCAACAAACGAGTTGGGAATGCTGTAACTCGAGGACCCCGCCTCCTAAATGTAGAATTATTTTTTTAAAATATCTAAATCTGCCAGTACAAGTTCCTCCTAATTTTAAGAGAAATAAAAAAATTCTGTACATTTAAGGGAAACGTATTACGAGAAAGTATTAAATATTTATAGACACGCTCACACGCACAACGTCTCCTGGCATATTACGCGACGCCCTTGTATGTGGCATTCTGGGAAATGTAGGCTGCGTTCAAAAACCTAGGCAGCTGACTTGTTGCCTGATTGCCTCATCAGACAATGCAGCGTTCTGTACATGAAGGCACCTGAAACTTCGGAAAAATTCGAAAAAATGTCGGACTGACTTCTGATTTTCGCAGTGTAACAGTTTAATGAGCAAAAAGCAAAATAGAGAGACCTTTAATGAGAAAAAAATAATTACTTCAGTGAGAATTTCTTGCTAAAAATTACATTAGAAGTGAAAAAACTTGGTCAAAAATTTACATTTAGGCCTACACAGAATATACACAAGCTGATCAGCAAATGCAACTTTCGGACGGCATTTCTTTTTCTAGCTCAACTCTCACATAATGCAACTCACAGGATTGTGGAATATCAAAGGCAGCGAAGGATACATCTTATGCTGCCCATTTCCAGGTTTCGAATACAGCCGTAGTCTTTTATGTAGAATGTAGAAAATAATATCCTTTCTGATATTTTTTTTTTTTTATAAATTAGTTTTTGAAAGTGTATAACTCAGGACCGGTCTGCTCTAGTCATAGGCTCTAGCACCCTGCAGACAGTTTTGGCTGTTTCCACTAGATGCAGCAAACACTGGAAAAAATAATTTTGACTGTATCACGTATTATTCTAATGGATATGAAGGGAGGAATACTATTACCTTTTTATGTAATTACATCTTGTGGAAACAGCCCAAACTGTCTGACCAAGATGTTATTTGGGAAAACGTCTGAGTTACACACTTTAAAAAATGAATTTATAACAAAAAAATTAAAACTACTTTCAAATGGTACCACATATGAGGTGAGCTCCTTTATTTATACATTTAAAATGTAAAGTATATACTTGATGACGTCATTATTGACCTGATAATGGTCCTTGGAGTTTAGGAGGTTAATAAAGTAAATAATAAAGAATGTATCCACTCACAAAAGGATAAGAGATAATTCTCAGGTAGATGATTATTCTGGCACTGTTTCACATCCCTTATCATTGAGGTGACGCGTCTCATCACAAAACTTCCAACTCATCTAGACCTCCGAGGAGTGGGCGGGGTCAGCGTAATACTCAATTCCTATTGGCTGAGGACGGGGCAGCAGAAGCAGTTAGCGCTGGGCAGCCGAAGCAACAGCAGCATACGCACATTACGCAGACGGGAGCCAGTCAGGCAGCCAGCGCTTCACAACGGGGGGTTTAACACAGAAACTAACCCAAGTGTTTGTTCTGTACCGCGAAACAAACCCCCCTTACCTTTATACAGGTTTAAATAAGTAGCATTATTAGCTAGTCTTGGACCCTGTCGTCAGTATTAGAGGAGAGTAGATAAAAAAGCGAGGATGTTGGTCCCCGCGGGAAGATAATGAAGAAGCTGCGCGTGTTGTTGCTGTGCGCCGTTTTAGTTCTCCTGTGCTGGTGAGTCAAAACATTTTGTTTAGTGGAGTAGTATTATAATGTCTTTACCTGTGAAGCTGAGCAATAAAAACATAAATACTTTGACAACGACATCATTTACCACTCTATCTTTCATGGTAGCTTCATGCTAGATGCTAACGTTAGTTGAGGAGCTTCAGAGGTGGGATGTATGTAGTTATAAGCTTTGTGTCATACAACACGTCAAATAGCCCTTTCTCACGCATTTATTATTAAGGAGTTGTTTGCACTTCATTCGGAAATGTGCTGTCAGACTGTTGAAAGTAGCACTGGACCACCAGCTGCCCACTATGTATGTAAATTGTGTCTGTATGGTACACAATGTACAGAAAACACTCAGCCCACCGTGCGTTGTTAGGCTTCCCACTTCTGTATGTGAAAGCTTAATCATTTTAGTTGTTAATTTAAGTGTTTTTCTTCAGTTTCTAGGCTTTGTTGAACAGCTCACCAGTGGCTTCAGCGGATTTAAATTGTTGAATTTTGCAGCATTCAAGACAATTGCAAGTGCTGTGCCATTGTCATGAAAGTCAGACAATTTCAGGCTGTCAATCTCAGTATGCAGAAACTTCATACTAGCGGGTTTTTGCTTAGATTGCATTTATTTTAAAGCAACAGCCTACTGCCTAATTGGCTGGACTACTTGAGCCTAAATTTGCCCTCACCACAGATGCAAACTCTCACTTTAGTTTATGATATTTTGAGTGTTTAATTGCATTCAAATGTGTGTATATCTATGATAAACTCCGCTTTCAATGCATCCCACTATCTCTGCCAAGCTGATGTGGCATCATCCACTGTGGACAGGTGGTGGATTAGGGTTGGTCATATGTTGACTAAGCACACAGGGTGCTGACACAGGTCACCATACATACCTGGTGTGAGACAAGAAACAATTACACCCTCTGCCTGCCAGCCGTCCTATCAGATTGAGAATTTTAATAACAAGCTGATATGTGAACTTGGTATTTTCATAACAGCTGATTTCAGAGCTTGTATTACTATATTTTTGCATAACAGTTTATGTTTTAGAATTGTTAGCTGGAAAAATGTTTGCTTTTGTTTCCAACAATAGCCTTTTGAAAATTGGTTGATTGGATGTTTACCTATTTCATAACTAATGCCACCAGTATGAAAGAAAGAAAAAAAACTCCTATGAGTTGCATAGGAACTCAAACTCAAATACCTTGTGTTATTGTTATTTGGCACATTTAGATAGCTTTGGTTGCTTCATTTATTTATATTTTATTTTTGTTTGTATGGTTATCATAAAAGAGCGACCTGGTTTGAGCTTATAATCAATGTGAAACAAAAAGAAAACACTTTTGTAATTTGGCATTTTACCCAAACAGTATATTCAGCAGGATAAAGGGTCGGCTGGATATTTGTATAATTGAACTGTTTGGGTTGTGAAAATGGGCATTACATTCTAGAAACGTAAGGGCTTTGCAACGTTATCCGAAAAATCTATATGCTTGATTCACACTAAAGATTATGAACAGTAGTTTGATTTGGAATAACATGCACAGATGGAGCATGCACAATAGAGCAAAGAACGAAGAGAAAAATAGCAAAAGCATACAAAAAAAAAATAACTATGAGAAAATGTAAGGGAGGAAAATACAGAAAATCCATGCATAACATAAGTTTGTTTTGTGCAAGATAATGTTTAAAATTGATTCATGCTTTTATTTTTTTTATTCATGCTTATAATAATAATAATAAAAGCTTTTTAATATTGTTCAATATATGTTTTGAAATCACGCTTATTATTATTTTTTTCCATGTCCGCAGTACATTTGATGAGAATTTAATCCCATACAATCAACATCTGTTGTTTGGGAATATTTTGGATGCATGAGAGAATGATGTATCTCAGAGCCAGGTAATTTACCAGACCGGTCAATCTATCATTGCGACAAAACAGAACGGCATTCACAGATGCAGTACTAGAGACGTGTTTTTGAATTTTACCCAGAAGTACGAACACGACTTTACATAACAGCGTTTATTGCATTTGGATGAAAAACCTAAGGAGCAGGGCCACATGGAATCTGTGGAATTTTTTTTGTGTGGTTTCTGCGCTGAATTTTTAAGAAAAAAAAATCTGCGGAAGGGTTTTAAATGTGATCTGAAGATCTAAAAAAAAAAAAAAAAATACTGGAACTGAAAGCATTACAAATAAAATATAAAATATTCACTTTTTTTACTTTTATTTAAGGTTTACAATACAAAACGAAGTAAAACAACTTTTGTTTCAAACTAAGTTTGGTCTCTTATTGCAGGCTACATTCACGAAAAAGCAGAGAAAATATTGCTTTATAAATTGTATTTATAGACACATCATTAACGGGGTGATGAAATGAGAAAACAACTTTCCTTTGAGCTTTTATATAAAAGGTCATGGTAATATAAGATTATCCTGTAAGGTTCAGAGATGAAAACTCAAAAGTCAAAGAAAAGCTTTTATAGACACCAGCCCCAGAAAACGATCGTGTGCTTCATCCTTACGTCACTGCGCGACGAAATACCGCCTCTACAGCGTGTCTCATTCAGTAACCCTGCCCACAGACGGAGCTGTTCGGATCATAAGCCAACAGCAATAAACATGTGGAAGAAGAAGGCAAGTTATTGTGGAAGAACAATATTGCACAGTTGCTGCATAAGCTACCTTCGGATTGTAATATTAGGAATGTGTGATGCTTCATTTATTTAAAATAAAGTTCAGGCTCACGTGGGGAAGTGTGTTCGCTTCATTTCACTGCAAAACATTGTGTCTGCAAATCCAGCAGACTTGTTTACAAATGATTGTGCTTTCTATATTGGATCCGACAGGATGCAACAAACTTATGTGAGTAAAACGTCTTTTTTATATGTAGGCCTAATAGTAGTGGATGATAAATAAATGTGTTTGTTTGGTAAGTTTAGGAGCCCTGCGGTCGAGAGAATCATTTCAATTGCCGCTTTCAAAATAATCACTCCCTCGTGAACTGACAGGGACATATGATGTTTTTGAATGTAAAAACCACACAAACGTCATTAGTTGACCTCAGACAACAGTATAAAAAAGGGGAAAAAAGCCTGTTCATGACACCTTTAAATAAACAATATATTAACTATTTTTGATAGCTATAAATAAGTAGTTTTTGTAGACAAATGACATTTTATTAATCCTCCATGGTCATTTTTATTTTAGACATTTTAAAATCTGTTTCTCACAACAACAAAAAAATTACATCAATAAGCGCAGTTTACAACCCCTCACAATTACGCACACGATTGTGTATGCTTGTCAAGGGCACTATAATCTGCGGAAATCTGCAGAATTCTGCGCGGAGTGTGCATGCAGATTCCGTGTGGGCCTGTATCCAGATCCAATAGTATGGCATGTGTAGACGGGGCCAAATAACTGAGAATATTGTACCAGCCTAGATGATAACCCACGTCTTCTCTTGCAGTAATGTTGTCATGTTTCAGCGTTTAGGGCACAGAATAGACCTAAAATCAGTCAGCATATTCTGTTTCTATTTCAAATTCATGTAAGAAATGGTTCAGCTCTTTACTGCAAACACTGTACCACACGAAAAGCTGGATGAAATGAATTTCCGGTTCAGTCAGATTTGCTGTATTTGAACTGCTTATCATGTGGTCTCATTTGAATGATCATATATGCAGTTGTGGAAAACTAACACCATTATGCTCACCCACCCACTTTTTGTTCAGGAAATATCTGATCACAAATGCCTGTTTTCAGTGACTGATGACTTTCTGTGTTTGAGTGTCGTTCAGTCACATTTGTCTAAAATGAAAACAGTTCAAATCTTCCTGTGCTGTTTAACCGAATATTAAAATACTGAAAACAATCTTCATTATAATTCAGCGGTAATAATTAAGTGAAAATTTTTTTTAGCCTGTAGTTTAGCCAAATAGAGCATTGTATAGAATATGGTTTTACTGTAGATTCACACTTTAAAATGGTTGTCTACTTTTCCTTAAACCATTTCTCTGCAATGTTCTTGTTTTACAAAGCTAAAGCACATGGGCACAATACTTTTAAAATGGAAAAAAGTTGAACAGAGACACAACACCGTACACAACACTGTTTTATTAGTATCTTATCTTACAGTTTAACTTGAGAAAAAAGACTATTGAGAGTTCACCTTGCATGTGTGTGTTCTGTCCTGCTCGTTTTAGTCTTTATGTTGGCACATCAATAATTGTTTTCAATGCAATGACGGCTGATAAACAGTCAGGGTAAAAAAAATCTGAGAGTTTAGAGGAAATAAAGTTAAAATAGTGTGTGAAGCACACAACCTGCAGTTATGGGCAGGACATGGCGCTGCTTTGGCACACATTCAGACCCACTGCCAGAGGCTCTTCTCTGCTGCTTACTTTTTCTCTCTTCCTTATTCTTTCTTTTCCTCCTCCTGAGCATTCCCTCCTTTGTTTCTTATAATAGCTGAGAATGTAGCATACTGATGTCTTCCTCCACGCCTCCTGCAATAAAACTTAGAGGCCGTAAAGTCGTTGTGAGACATAAACAACTGTTATCTTTCTCAGAAATATTATACAAGCTTTTTAAACGTGAACTAATTGTAATTTTACACGGCATCTTAAAAAGTAATGGTCAACTCTTGCATTGAAAGTTGCATTGAGAAAATAAACGACAGCCAAGTGAGCTGCGGTGCTTTAAAGGGGATGCATTTTAATACTCATCTTCTCTGATGGTTTTACTGTGTACAATGATCAGTTGTACTAATTGTCTTGTCATTACTAGTCGTTAATGTTTTTAAAATTATGTGGCTGCTTGTGGATAACACGCCAGATAATTTAAAGGGTACATAATATGCACAGTTTCAGCTTGTGTTAATCTTGAGTACCCATAGAGTAGTATTGCATCCTTCATATCTCCAAAGAGTCTTTAGTTTTATCAGATTCATAAGACACGCTGTAGTGATTTTTTTATTTTTCTGAAAACAGCCAGGCTTGTGGAGGTGCAGTGGTACTCAGTGCAGTGGGTGGAGTTAAGACATTTTTTCATTATATGCACTTGCGTACCAACTGCCAACAAAACACAGACATTTGATGCAGTTTCACTCACCGCCTGCGGTTGCGACTCGTGACCGGGAACAAACAAACACACTTGCAGAACTCCGTTGCTGCTATGGAGAAACAAACTCAGGGCTCCAGACTAACATTTATCATAAATCAACATACTAATTTCCACTGTATTACTGAAGCCTTGTTTGTACTCGACGCGTCCGCATGTGTGAGGATGTACTCGGCAAAAATGATCCGAAGATGAACAAGTTTTCCGCAAATCTAGCTGAGAATGACGTCTCATCATACCAGCCCCCAGTTTGCACACAAATTGTGCAGAAATAAGCCATTTAAAATAAAGATCCATGTTTAATCAAATAAATAAATAAATCACAACACTAAAGTTTAGTGAAATTAGGAAATATTTAAGAGATCATTAATTTAGTGCAAATTTTGTTCTCATTTCACAAGTAATAATATCAAGCCAAGGTTTTTTTGTAATTGAGTCAATTGAGTTTTACACAATTCTTTTGTAGTGTGATTTTTGGTGAAATGTACTAAAATAAATATCACCTGTGTACATTTAGCCAAGGGGGTAATCTAGCACTCTGAAAGCGTACCACCCATAGGGGCGGTACCACCCATTGCTAACCAAACCATCACCTGCTGTTAGCATCCCATTGACTCTCATTCATTTTTGCGACACTTTGACAGTGAATAACTTTACATCTGAGGCGTTTAAAGACTCAATTTGACCATTGTTTGTTTATAAAGAACCATGACAATGTATAAAAGCCTCGAATTACCTTGTATCTTACACTATCGCCCCGTAATAACCAACGCGACTCTGTCGCACAGAGAAATTACTGTATAGACCTGAGGAGACGCTCGCAGGCAATCTTTTACTGTCTATGAGACAGTTGGGGGGACGTGGAGACAAAGTCTGATAAAGTCAAGGGAGAAGAATGGGGAGAAGCCCATAGTGAGCAAAAAGCAATGGGACAAAACATTTAAACAACTTGATTCAGATATCACTTTCCACAACTACTAGAAGACCTACAGCTGTCAGACAGGTTGCTTAAGTCACATCTGCGTCGTCAAGCTCAGTCTGAGCCTGCGCAGTTCTCTCAGCCATCAGGAAGTGAGTGCTTCTAATTGATTTTCCGCCATTGAAGTCTATGGGGTCGCAGTGTCCATTTCTTTTACTGTCTATGCATTTAGCCCACTACTTCTCAAAGCTTTTTCCTGTTGGTTCATAATACAATTACTCCGAGTCGCCCTCTGTCGTTTCAAAGAATGGCACAACGGCGAGCGTGTCAAGTATAAACGCCTCATCCGTTTGTGGAGGAGCGCGCTCAGTCAGTGGAGGCTCGCGCCGCGGAGACGGGCGAAAGTATAAACAAGGCTTAATAAATACTCAAATAATGACAATATTGTGCCAATAGCGTTTCGAGTATAATTGTTGAATTCAGTGAACGAATACACTCTTTACTGACTGAGATGCTTTTGTCTGAACGAGAGATCTAGTTCATGAACGAATTGAATTAACTGGTACATGTTGTTTGTAAAGTTAACATAATGAACCATTTGTTGAACGATACTAATAACAATACTGATAACTTTTCCAAAACATATTTGAATTCTGAAGGAATGTATTTGGCACAGAAATACTTCATCATATGTCCAACTCATTTTCTAAATTTTGGCCATGTTTAGCATGAGAATCCAACTCTTCAACAGTGTAAATAAGTCTGCATGTAATGGCTCTTTAACATCTCAACTAAAACAGCTCTGAAGCTGACATACTAACCATTTTAAGATGACTTCTTTTTGTTTTATTTTTCTGAATGTGAGAACTGAAGCTCTGTTATATAATTTGTCTGGATAAAAGCAAACCCTTCTTGCCCTCATTTATGGGCACTGACATACCATGGCATTAGGGAAGGGCCCATGTTCCCTGTATGACTGAGGACAGTGTGCAGTAATGTCAGACCTGCAGAAAAACACAGCCTCTCAATGATGACCATACGCTTGCTTTCTGAGACTGCATTGTTTTCGGTCATATATTGACTAATAAACAGTGAGTTTATGATCCAGCTGCTGTTTAAAGGGGTCCTATCATGCTTTTCCACTTTAGCACTATAAAGACTTACTTCGACCAAAAATGAAAATTCTGCCAATAATTACTTACCACGTTTTATTTAACAGAATCCTATTTTCAAGAACTACAATGAACGGCTTGTTTGGACTACAATGAGATTTTTACAGATCTTATGAATTTACAGTGTTACTCATTTAAATAATCACCACACACGGAATACGCACAAAAGGGAGCAGAGGCCTGGAGCTGCGCTAGAGAAGATGAAGAGTGTTGCTGCTATGTCGAAGAGATGCTTTTGTTTCCCACCCTGATTCCAAAGCCTCTTTGTTTGGCCTTAAGCTGAACATGGTAACCCCAACATTTGTCTGTGCACTGCACATTTTATGGAGAACATCAACAGCTTGTTTTCTGTTGGTTTTGTAAGCTCTCACTTTTGTAAGACTGTTCACTGCCCCTTATGAAAAATTACCATGGCTTTGTAACCGATTACTGTTTGTATTACCTTAAGTTTCTGACAAATATCCCGATTAAATGGTGGATACCACACACAACGTCCTGTTAAACCCATGCGCAGTCCTATTTTTTATTAACATTGTCGGAATCAGGCTCAAATTGGTTTGAAATTGACGCCAACCTGTTTACACTAGAACATATACACTATTATATATCTTTATAAATCAAAATATCTGAAAGATAATGTGTTTTTTGAACAATCAAGAATGAAAACATTCTAGTACACCCCAAAAACAAAATCAAGACATTGTAAAAGGGCATAATAGGACCCCTTTAAAACATGTGAATGTTGTCTTATGGCATGTCAACCTTTCCTCTATAGGGAACAGTTGTGTTTAGTCTTTAAAACATGTAAGTGTGGACTGACATTTCATTGAGTCCTACACGGATCTGTTTGGCAAACCTGCTCCCGCAGTACTTAACAGAACACCCGACCCGTTATCCGACAGCAGCACTAATTTAATTCCACGACCTGTTTGACATAAAGACCGAGACCTGAACCTCACCCACATTAACTCTACATCGAGTAGACAAATAATGTTTATTCTCTTATGTAACACAAGCAATTAAACCAACATGGCCTTCTGAGTTGATGCATTTTTTTAGAAAAAGACATGCATCCCAACACGGTAGCTATTATCAGGAAAAAAATGACTGCATGCGTCCATCGTTTAAACAATACAAAACGTTTGCCAGGCTATTTTGTGCATAAATAGGATATACTGAAGCTGAGAGGTCTCCATAAATTAAAAGGACATCTATTCAAATGAGCCTATATTGTCATAATAATGGCAAACTGCAGTGTATACGTTCATGTAACCTTTTGAAACTGAAATTTAAAGGGGGGGGGTGAAACACTCAGTTTCAGTCAGTGTCATGTCAATCTTGAGTACCTATAGAGTAGCATTGCATCCTGCATATCTCCGAAAAGTCTTTATTTTTTAAATAATTATATAAGAAAGATGCGCTGTTCCGAGTCTTTCCGAAAAAAGCTGAGCGGGTGGGGGCGTATCGTGTGAGCGGAGCTAAATAATGACGTGTGCGCCGCCGTGTTGAGTGCGTCGTAAAGCTGTGTCATCCCTAACAGCGGGAAAAACTTTATTCAAAATAAAAATATGGCTTTTAATCAGATACAGCCATACATCTATGATCCGGAATCAGACCCAGAGGCTGCAGTTGAACAGGAGCAGCAGCAAAAACGACTAGAGCAGGACGTCTCTATGTGGTACAAGTTATACACTAACTATATAATATGCTTAGCGGCTTGTGTTATTTACATATTTATACTTGAATTATATCGTCGTATTTTTGTCTTTGAAGGTGTACATGTGGGAAGTGCAGTTGTGCACGTGTGTGTGTGTGTGTGTTTACGCGTGGTTTGACTGGTTTTGCCCGGCAGGCTTACATAGAAAGACACGGAATAGTAGCGCATTTGAATGAAGAAGCGCGCTTATTTAGTTCAACATATTTCCCCACTCTTTGTGTATTGTTGTTTGGAGTGCTTTTACAATACACAAACATAAAGTTACACATATAGTGGCCAGCTAAACAAATGTACACGCACTACACATCGCATGCTCCATTGATCAACTATACGTGATCATGTTTGGGCTACTTGATGAGCATAGGCAAAAACACAGACATTTGAAGCAGTCTAACTCACCGCCCGCGGTACTAACGTTGGGACCTTTATCGTTGGGACTGCTCCATCCTTTAGCATTAGGCGATCGGGAAAATCCGGCGTCGAGCTGGGCCTTGTTTATGAAACAGTCGGCACCAAAATGCTGCGAACAGATATAAACATTCGCGCAACTCAGTTGCTGATCCGGAAAAGCAAATTCCATCCACTGTTGCCTTAACGCGGGGTTTTTGGGGAATCTGTGCAGGACTGTCTTGGTCTGGCAACCAAAAACGCACTTTTTTGGTGACATTGTTAGTTGTGCACTGTTAGTACGAGCCAGCGCTTTGATGGGCGTAGGCTGTTGCTTTCGCTCTCTCCCTCTCTCTCTCTCACGATCTTCCGGTAGAATTGTCCGTAAGGCCCAAACAAGGAAATTCCGCCCCCATTAACGTCAAAGGGGACGCATGATCGCAAAAAACTTGCCGAAACTTATGACTAACCGGAAGTAGTATTTTTGACAAAGAAATACTCCCATCAAACGTCCACCTTAACTTTTGAAACTTTTGTTTAGTATGGGATTCAATGTCTTTAACAGTGTAAAAAGATCAGTATGCATGAAACAGCATTTCACCCCCCCTTTAAGCATTTTTCAAGGTAAGGTCAAACTTTTTCCAGTGCTTCAAAACAGTTTTTCATGTTTTCCAAAACAATTAAACATTTTCTCTATAAAAATTAGGGTTTTACATGCTACATGTTAATAAAAGTAAATGTTATTTGCGTCTAATCTGCATCTTACCGTGCATTTCCAAAAAATAAACACGTAACATTTATTAATTACTGCATTTAGTAATGCAAAAAAATAATAATTTTATTATTCAATTATCTTTATGACTAACCCCAACATCCAAAACCCCACCAAATCAAGTGGGGATACCATCTGTACAACTTAGTGGCACCAGTGCTACTGCTCTCAAGTGTTAGTCTGGATCCCTGTCTTATAGGTATTGGCCAAATTCTTAATATTAGTGCATTCCTTCGACATTCTCATAATATTTTAATTAAAAATAATGATACGTGCAATATCTACACTAAAGTAAACCTGCATGTTCGACATCTCTGCTTTAACTGCACTGATGCAGATATGGTAGTGAAAGGAAATGCAGTGTTACACTGAGAGAGATGTGTAGGTGTTTAGTTTTAATCTTACTCCTCTAATCACAGATGGTGTTATTATATCAATCTCTAAAAGTGCCATGCATGCCCTCCCAAATAATGTTAATTTTACATCTTTATAACATCAGACAGTTTCTCATTGTTGCAGCTGGATCTACATGGCACATAGCAGCAGGAGGTTGATCATTATTTAGAGGGATAATACTTTCAGTCTGAGCCCCGAGTAGTGAGCGATGACGTTATATAATAGAGTATTAGATAAGAAGGATTGAATTAGAAAGGCAGCCAGTCTGCCAGCCCCTGTGCTTTGTTTGCTGGTCTGTCATGTTTTCGTGTCTGCTATTGCATGTAGCAGTAGCTTCATTGATTAATGCTAGTAACATTGTATAATTATACAGTATAGGTTGGATGTGATGTCATTGATCCATGCATATCAAATATTTTTGCTCTGTATGGATATGTGTATAATGTATAATTATATGTTTTTAAAGTAAAATGATTTGTTTCTCACCCAACCGGTTCCTATTACACAAGAACTACAGCACTGCATGTTGTAACGGTTTTCGCCTCTCGTCGTAGCGAGTTTTTCAGTTTTCAGTTCATGTGATTCTACTGTTTTAAATCCACACGTAAGTGAACATAAAAATCCCCCTTAAAGCTGTGATAAAATGGAATCACAGATCTTTTGTTGTGACGTCTATCCGATCCAAGTGTTATGGATTATCAAAAATGGAAAAAATTATAGGACTGGCCTTAACCTTGTTCTAATGTTAATGAATTTGAAGTATTCACAATACTGCTACTAGGTATCTGCAAAAAACAAACAAACATCCAAATCGTCTCCATATAAGTGCTTTCTGCACAACCTTTCCATTACAGTCTCTCGTCACTTTCAGCAGATGTATGATGATCTTTGAGCAATGCCAAGTGTGCCACCCCTAAACCATTTTAAACACAATAAACAGCTTTATATAGACCCAAATTACAGACATCTCATTAGCCAGCTGTACAGAAATGTATCTGCGAACACAGCTTTTCTTACTCTTTCAGTGTATGATGAAATATCTGTATAAAATTTCATCTTAACATGAGGCCACTGAAAGTATTTTTTTGTGTGCATACAGATAATATTGTTCCTACATTTTTTATATTATTTTCAATTTAGTATAATTTTTTAGTAAGAAAGTTAATTATTCGTTTGTGAAAATGTTTGTATTCAGATTTCACGCAAAAATTGTTGTTATACATTTATTAATCAAGTCATGTATATTATTTAGAGCTTTAATGCATGTCTTCAAAGCAGCTTCATGTTAAAGGATTAGTATATTTTAAAATGAAAATTTCCCCATGATTTATTATACTTAATTTCAGCTGTAAAGCTCTAAAAAGACAAGACAATTGCTGTCTGTTCAAAACCAGCCCAAAGTCTGGCTCGAGTCCCTTCTTTAGTGTAAATCTATATAGTACTACAGCACTGTAAGATTGTTTGTGAGCTTGCAGTAGAGTTCGTTCTAAGAGGGGCCTCGTTTCCTCATGCGCAGACAACCGAGCAGTCATGTAGGGGCTGTGTTTATATATGCATGTGCAAGTTCAAAAGCCATTAGGGCTGCCCCTTACATAAGCTGCCTCTTACAGTCCATCCCATGAAGACTGTAAAAGTGGTCTTGTCTTTTGGGCCCGTTGTCATGATGTAAGCCTAACTGTTTTTAGCATGCTGACAGCATGACTCAGGGGGAGGAAGAACCACTCAGTCTGAACATACCTCAGGCTGATAAAGTGACTAGGGGTTGGTAGGTTTGGGAGGTATGCAAGGGCAAAGTTTTTTTACAAAACGCTGGTTGTATTTTTATTTTTTTAGATTTGGATTTCTCTCCATCCAAGAAGGCCGCTTTTTGTCTCGCTTGACTTGTATTTTCTCTGGAAGAATATTTTCTGATTCTTCAGTAATTTCAAGAGAAAAGTGCAGTGTCGCAGCATTTACTGTTAATGTGAATCCATATAGCTCGCAGCAGTCAGAAGAATTCCCCCCTGCACGCCAGCTTCCTGTTTGAGCCGTGCCATAGGTTCTGCCTGAAGGAATCATTCATAATTAATTGTGACAATGTACCACTGTACATTGATTCAGCACATCACTAATTTAAACTGTTGAATTTTATGAACTTTTAAGCCTAAATTGACATTGACCTGATCTTGGGTATGGATCGATAATCGGTGTGCCCAATATTTTCGGAATAATATTCACCCTCTGCTACTTTGGTTTTGTTAATATCGGTTCTACAAATGCCTCCATTTGGTGGATCTCTAAAGAAGGAGTCCAACATTACACATTACAGTGTGCATTGACATTGTTATACTTTGAACGCTTGTTTCCTGTATTTTAGTATTGAACTTAATACACATAACGTGACAGTACATTCATTTATTTTTCTGAGATTTTTAGGTATATAGGGTATTTAGTTACTTCATATTCCTGAGTATAACGACCCTTTTGGCTTTTGTAAAAATGGCATATTACCTCCTGCTGTCATACTCTCACTTCCTTGTCTTGTTTGTGCCTTGGTTTTTAAGCAGAAGTTGTTTTTTGGTGAATATTTTAATTTATTTATATTTTTGTTGCTTTTGATTTAACAATGTTTTTGGGTCATTCTGTGGAAACATGGCGTGCCGCACTGTAGACTTGGAAGTAAATGTCCTCGGCTAGGATTGGATAAGATTTGCATATTTAATAAGCTTCAGCTCCTGTCATGTCTATACCCCAGTCAGTTCAGTTCACATGAGGGAGGGATTGTTTTGAAAGCGGCATCCGGAATGATTCAAGTACGTCTTTATCAAACAAACAAAATAATTTAATTCTCATCCACCCACAATTGATTGAACTATTATTTTTGCATTTTGGAGTACAGTTAATACATAGACCACACGATTGTTCGGTATAAGCATGAACCGCACACATGCACGCGCACCATTCAAATGTCAAGTCGAGAGGGAGAATAGCGCAGTACAAGAAAGGAATATTATGAGATTCATTGGCCTGCTGACGGGCTTATGTTTTGGTAGCCCATCTGGAAAACACACAGCCGTTGGGCTTTGCGAGCCCTGGACCATACTCTGAGTCCAGCATGCTAAAGGTGTTTTGTTAGACACGTATACATAAGCAAAATGATCTATAACAATTGGGGCTGTCACTTTTTATTCGATATTCGAATATGCATTTGAACATGACGTGAAATATCCGTAATCAAACTATAAATAAACTATCTGGTTTTTAAAGTGCCATGTAGCACAATTTTTTACAGTCGGGTGCGTTTACATGGAGCACTGTAAACGGTTTAAAAGTCCAATCTGAATGAAAATGCTCCATATAAACACCTCAATCGTAATCAAAATGCCCAAACTGAATGAAATTGTAATCGTTTTGAGATGGGTGGGATAAACCTTTTCATGAATCGATCAAACGAAACATTTCACCATGTAAACGACCTGACCGGATTAACGTTACTTTTGAGTGTGCGTCCTTCTGACGTACACAGCACGCTTTCACCACTGAAGAGCACGCGCCGTGCTCACATGCACCAAGCATGTTGACGAGAGGAAAGTACATTTTTCTGAGGGATAAACTTTTTATTTCGTAAGAATTTATGAAGATAATTTTGGCATAATGACACTGTCCCTAAACCTAGCAAACAATCAACTACTTAAACTGCACCTGAAATTAGAATGTATTTTTTTCTGAGAAGATTAATACAGTTTACAACAAATAAATAGCTTTTATAAAACCGTATAAGTCCTGGTGGCTGTGGAGAGTTGGGAAACAGGAAGTGTGTTATAACTTTTGCATACATTAATTAATTTTGATGAAACTTCAGCTGTGTGTTCGATGTAAGAGGCCAATCACATGGATATGACTTTTGAGAGTCAAAGTTATAGCGCCACCAACTGGCAGCAGGAAGTGTGTCACTTTTGTCCAAAGTTGGGGGTTCGTTTTATCTGCAGTCGACATCTGATCCGGTAGACAAACTGAAAGCTGTGATGATCCACTATTTTGTAGAGTAGGGTCAAAATTAAAATTTTCACCTGAGATTTGGAGCTTTATTACAGGGGTGTAAAGACTTTGCGGCATCATTATTTTATTTATACAATATATTTTTTTTTTGATATTGTAACAGCTGACATAGGAGGAATTGTGTGAATGACATTGCTTCACTGGTGAAAAATGTCAGGACAAACACTCCTAATTGTTGAAGAATCCTGGATCGAATGAAGCAGTGAATTGATGTGTTTGACATCTTTGACTCGAGAGGCTGAGAAGGAAAATTGGGTTATGTTTAATTAAACGGTGGGTTTTCACAGACAGCAACGAGCACATTTTGCTGGCACTCAGACTGGCTCTTTTATTTTGCCTGTACTCATTTGGTTTCTCATTTTTAGAGCCAGACAGGTCCATTATTGTTGCTTCTCTCTCTTTGCATCTCTCTTTTCTGTCTCTTTGCCGGTATGTAAGCAGTTATATTAGATCCTGTCAAGCATAGGGTAACATCTGAACTTACTGCTTGGGAAACAAGCAGATGAGTGGACCGTCCGGGCATAGGCTGTCATATCCCCAAATCTTCCCTGGAGCCATGTCAACTTTAAAATTAAAAAGTTTTCCTTCTCTTCTCTAAATAAAAACCCTGCACCCACCTGGTTTGTAATTAAATGATAGGAAGAGACAACCGAACAGGGTATTTTTTGGTAAGCAGGAGCAATGAAACAAAAGTTTTGGTTTAGTTTTTCAGATTCGAGAGAGCAAAATGAGAATCTCTGAGTTTGAATAGTGAGATTTTGGAGACTTAAAACAGAACTTCTCTGTGTGGGAGACAAAACGGCAAAAGTTCTGCCATATATGTGTGAATGTGTACTGTACATTTTTTTTTTTTACTTTGGGCTAAAATAATGCATTTTGGACATTTTAATTCGCATGCATCATACATTTATTGTCAAAATCTGTATATATTTTAAGTTATAAACCATTGTAACTTTTTGAATGTTCTTTTGGCCCTAGTCTTGTTTTTGAACACATCAAATGTAGTCTAGTCTGGCTGCTACTAAGTTTACGGTGGTTGATGAAGTCTTCCTATAGCAACCCTTCCCCCACTTCTTCAAGCACAGGGCACATTGTCTGTTTCTGTCGATCCTACACCTACACATGCAAACATCCTCCACCCCCTCCTCAGATTGTGTACTAGGACATTTTGTACTAATTGTAAAGAAAGCTGAAAAACCAGCCCGGGATGTCCAATCACGTGTATTGAAACGTTAAACGTATATGTTGTTTACATTTATATATATAGATTTGCTGACAAGTCACAGTGACTGGTTAGCATTGTGCATCCACTAAAGAATACATGTTCTGTCTCTAAGTGATCTAAATTTTTAATGTTGGTTTGCTGAGCTTTAGCTGCAAATCGTCTGCTTTCCCATTCCCAATATAAAACTACTGATCCTGCTTAAAACTATTTTGTTTTCTTATCTAATAGTTGTTGCTATTTCCTGCCGCTATACTTCATGCTTTTTGGAGTCCTTCCAAGTAGGGTTGGCAACCAACCTGATGATTATATATCATGATCGATCTTGATGATGTCCACAATCTACTTTTCTAGTGAAACGTGGAGATTGCGATCTTTTATGTCCACGTATTAGCAGGACTTTTATTTTGTGTAGAGGAAAACTACTGTTACTCTCCATGAAAAACCTTGAAAAGCACTGGTTGTTTCATTTGTATTTAATTCTACTTAATTTATTTGTGCTATTTGTTCTTATTTTATTTCTGACTGTTATTGTCTTTAATAATGTTTTAGAATTATTTTAGGTTATAGTTTTAACTGTGGTATCAAAATTGGAAAAGAGAATTGAGTATTTACTGGTATAATTTTTAAAAAAGTCAACGGTCATTGTCAGGTGTTGCAAAAAGTTAATTTTAGGCCTTGCCTGTATGCCTATAGTAAGTCTAATATCAACACATTGAGCTGTGGTGTGTTGAGTTTTCTCCTCCCATAAAATGCAGATCCTGTGTGCTCATTAGGGATGTGGCAGGACAAAAAGGTTAAATGACGTTGTTGATAGATTATCTTCTGTTATTACACTCTCAATTCCAGAAGAAGGGCTTTTTCTTTATTGTGAATGTTTGATAGAATATTACTCTATATAAAAACTACAGGGTTAGTGATATATATATATATATTTTTTTTTTCCAACCAATTGAAGGGTCAACTCTTCATCAAAACGGGCTGAGGTAAAAGGAATGATGTGTCAGGTTTCTTTGTCGTTGTTGATGGGCTTATCTTGAATCTTGTTTGGAGATGGGATTAAGATCCCGTGCTCTTGCTGTTGTCACACCATACTTATGACATCAACTAAGGGTTCATCTCTTTGGAAACAATTAGCATGGAAGCCCATATATTCCTATAGGCTGCACTGAAGCACTGAAACCCTGCCTAATCTCTTTTAGGAGAGGGATAAACATTGTTGACTGATTCTGCTGTGCTGACTCAGCTGCCCTGAGCATTGCCTGTTGAGGAAGTCAGGGATTGCGTTTCATTCTATGGCTTCAGGGTTCTGAAATTAGATAATAAAGCATCTGTTGTCACCTATAATATCCTCAACACTTCTTTTGAGTTGAACTTAGCAGGTCATTTTGAAAACAGACCTCTTCTGAAAGAGATTTCTTTGTTGTGAATTGTTCTTGTCTCGTGAGTAGAAGAAGTGATGCTGCAGTGTCTTTAAATGCGTGGTGAGATCCAGTGTTAGTGGCTTTTTATCCGGGCCTGAATAAGCCTGTGCTCTGTGTGACGTGTCCGCTGCCGCATTCAGATCGCATTAGCTGCATGAATGCCTAAAACTTGTGATTCACTGAGGCCTCTAGAAGCTTTGGCCTTGTTTCTATAAGTGCACTTTTCAGTTTAATGAACGGCATCGTCAGACACCCACAATCCTTCACAATCTCTCACGACAGCCCGCAGGTGGTTGTTATATGCAACCGGAACTGGTAACTGATAACTAGTGTTGAGTATGTCTGTTTATATTCAGTGTGCAGTTTGACTTTTGCCTTTGTGTCTTCTATGTGAATGCACAATATCAAGTGTATATTTTATCCTGAAACCTGTTACATTGATTCCCACGCTTGCATCAAACAGGATGTCAGATGTTTCAGTGAAATTCATCATAACCTCATAACGCGAGGCTCCGAAGCCTCTGGGATTTAAATAGCAGTTTGTGGATGGATTGCCTGAATCATGACTTCACTACAGAAGGGGAGAGATTGTTGTAATGTATTTGGAGTTAATTTTAGAGGTTTTCAGTGACTTCATTTCCAGGGTTCAGGCATCTTCTGCTCTGACATTTGCTCTGTGGCAGAATGTTTTTGTCTAGCCACAACATTGGCCTACTTTTTGAGTCAGTTCTGGCTTTGTGCCCCACAAGCCTGTTCTCCTGTTCCTCCCTCGGCCACGTCGCTCCGTGCACATCTGAATCTGTTGAGTCTCTGATTTCCCTCCCCTCAGTTAATTTATTATTTATCAGTTTCTAGAGACTGTGTTTGTACTGTTTAATAAATATATCTGGCTGTGGTATAGCATCACGTTACTGTTATTGTCCTGCTGGTTCTTCCTGCCAGATATTTTTTTTGTTTTTGTTCTCATTGCATTCTGGACCTAGTGTATGTTATGTGGCAGAGCACAACTGCAAAAATTAGCATTTGTAGTGACATTTAATGTCTAGTCACTCTGTGTTCACTCTGTGAAGCAGATGCTGTTTAGACTTTTTTTTTTTTTTTTTTTTTCATTTAATGTGCCAGATGCTTTGTTCCAGTGCCACATAGGCAAGTCAAAGTCCACTCAACGAATGCAAAACAAACATATCTTAATTTTTTTTTCCTAAAATGTTTTGTTCATTAATAAAGCAAGCATCTGTTTGTATACAGTTTGCATAGCATTGCATGAAAAATAACCTTTGAAACGCTCCTGGTGATGTGATCAGATGAAGTCACCGGTTGTAAATCTGTCATAGTCTTGACTGATATGCGGAAACCAATATGAATTGGTCTCATATTAGTTATTGATATTAGATTGAGTTTGTTGAGTTTGTCTTTATTGGCTTATATTGTATGTAAGCTAATTTCTCTTTTTACTTTTGTTTGTTTGCCCTCATTCAAATATTGAGTTCTCTAGAGAATTATCTAATAATCTATAAAAAAAATTAAAAAAACACTGTTAAAATCTCAAAATAATTATATTTTTTTCATACTGTATAATGTTGTAATTCTTAAATTCACTAGTTTAGCTTTTGAGTGGCTTATTTTTATAACGAAAAAGATATATAATTTCAATATTGGATATCAGCTATCAAAATACATATTGTGTCATTGGTGACAATAAAAATAATGTCAGAATCCCTAATCTTCAATTTTACATTTTTTTCCAATGGTAATGTCATAAAGTATTCAAATGGGTGTTACATTTGTTTGTTTGGGTGTGACACCAGATTTTCACATTTCTAAATAAAAATAATAATAATAATAATAATAATAATAATAATAATAACAATACAAAACTTAATCATCCAGGCGTATTAGACCAACATCACAAGATTTGTCTTGAGACTGAGACTTGTTGCCTAATTTTAGACGTATTCAAAAGAGTTAGACCTGGAGGCATAACATTATAAAGAAAGTCCTGTTCAGATTGTAAACCTGTTAGCCACAGTTTACAGCAGTGTCTATTCACACCCACATCCTGGCTGAGAACTGTGGCGATTGTCTGACCACATGCATGATTTCATTAAAAACTCACTTGATGTCTGCCTTTGTTCATGTAGGTTCATATAGACCCTTTCAAACATTTCTTCACCTCATGCGTCATTGTGATTTCAGGGTTGTGTACATAGGTGACACATTTCTGAACAGCCAAAAGATATTTTCCACTCCACTTATTTGCATTTCTTATTTTAACACGGGTGCTCAATACCAGCTGTTTACTCAGTTGTGCAAGAATTGTGTTGGCAAAAAAAATTCTATATGCTTTAGCCAGGAGAAGACCCTTTACTACATTGACGTTAGGGCTGCACAATTTAGAGGGAGAAATATATACAAAATATTTAGTTGTTCCAGTTCCATCAACCATAAAAAGCAACCACAGCATTTGCATTAACCTCCATCAGTAATTATTTATATCCACTTTTCACACAAGTTCAGGTGTTTTCATTTTTTGTTTAGTGTCAGTTTTAGACTTAGTATTTTAGACTAGCATTTATAGCATGGATCTTAATTTTTTAAAGGTTAATAAAACATTGCAAGCATGCTTTTCTGGGCTCTTCATGACATTATATGGTAGGTCATGTTAAGCTAAATGCATCGTTGTTTAGGATTGTGGTACAGTTGTGGATCCTGGTCTTCTCTGGCATGAAGAATAGGGCTAAAGCTAACAGGAAATATTTGGGGGATTTTGCTGGGCGCCTGGCCTCCCTAAATCTACTCATCCAGACAGACTGAGAGAATAGACACTGGAACAAAATGAAGCTATCTGTCACATCAAGTGGAGCACTGGGAAATTGATTGCCATCATTTATTGTGTAGTGTCCCGTCACCAGTATTCCATCCTGGTGTGGTGCTTAGTTTCTGTCCTGACTCCTGACCATGTGATTTTACAGGGCTCCTCACTTGTTTGGACAAACCTTCATGCAGTATGACTGCTGAGGGGGTCCACAATGTCTGCTGGCTAGTGATAGTCTGAGATCCACTGCAAAGTGCGAACATTCAAAATGAGCATTTCTCCAACGACGTGGCATCTTTCTTGGGATGGTCAAACATATGCGAAGTGGGTTGACTATGAACCAATATATCAACCGTCTCTTGCATGTCCACAGCCGTGAAATGGTTTAGATAAACATGTATCTTTTGCTTTTCAGGCCTCCCATATCTTGGCCTAAAGTTGATAATGTGATGTAACCAAGGTTTTATGTTTCTGATATTTGTATGATGTAAAAAATTCTGCAACAGGTCAGCCAGCAAAATGTCTTCTCTTCTCCTGTTTTTGCTTAAGAACAGGTGTTTTAAACGCAATAATTTCCTAGTTCTTGCCTTTGTCATTAGCCTCAGCTCTTATGTGTGTGCTCGATCCCCTTTGCTGTGCTTCACTGTAATAAGTGCTCCCATAAATAAGAGCTAAATGGGATATGATGTTCTCCCACTGAGTTCACATAAGCTCCCTGTCCAATGGAAGAGCAGCAGTCTCCCTGATATGCCTGTGGGCCACAGAGCCTCCTGTGTCAGGTCGATTCCTAACAACGGAAGTATTTATATATGAACACCCCCCATAGCCTCTCTAATCTCTGTTTATGGTTATTTACACACTCATTTTCTCTTGACTTGAAGCACCGTTATGTAACATCAAAAAGGTATATTATTTTAATCTGGAGAGGGCAAAAAGCCTGAGTCTCTATTTTTTTGAGTGCAACTCCCTTTTTGGGAATGGAATATAAACACATTTTCTTCTCTCTCCTTTTTACAGTAAGGGTTTGGCCTATTTTCTTGTCATGCCATGTCAGATGATTTTTGCTTTTTTTTTTTTTTTTTTTTTTTTTTTTGTCTGGGTTGTAAAAGATATTTGGCGGCTACTAGAATAGGTTTCAAAAAGTATGCATAAATATCTTCTCCACACAGACCTACACTAGTCTTGTGTGATGTGGAAGAATATATTTGTTTAATAGTAGGTATTGATCTTCTTCATCGGTCTGTCGTGCTATTTTTTTTTTTTTTTTTTTTTTTTACTAAAGCTGTCCCAATGAATCACTTCATTTGACCTACATTTGAGTTCATTTCCTCCTGCTCCACCTTTCTTATGATCTTAATTCAGTGGTGCTTTTTACATGAAGCCAAATATTATTTCCATAATCAAATCTGTTGGAGCATGTCACTGAATATAATCTCCACATATGAAAAAAGTGGAAAAGATCATGATGAGACAGAATAAGCACTGCACATTGTGCTTTGGACTGGAGTTTGGGCTTGTATAGTGAAACATTGGCTACTGTAAACAGCAGCTGATGACATCTGATGGTTCTGCTCATGTCATCTACAGAGGAGCTGTACATTTTCATTTAGATCTCGCTATTTGTCAGGGAGTCTAAATTTGTATTATAAATAGTGACTCCTTGAAGAAAAAAAACACCTATTACGTGGCTGCCTGGAATACTTAATTCTGATTGGTCAGTTTATGCATGGCTGGCCGCTAACCTGTAACTGACCTTTGTCTCAGGCAACTCATCACTCTTCACGCTCTTGCTTCTCACATAATTAAATTTAAACTCAGATCAATATATAATGTCTATTTATTTAATTATCTTGTAGTCTTGTAGCAAACATGATAATGTACAGTTAGCTGGTCATTACAAAAGAAAGATAAAATCCACATGATTGATCACCCAGTCTTTTTTATTGTGAGATAATGACCTGGGCTACGTTTCCCAAAAGCATTGTAAGCTTAAGTTGATCGTAGAATAATTGTCATCAATGGTCTCTACAATCAACTTAGGCTTATGATGCTTTTGGAAAACACAGCCCTGGTCTGTACAGGGGATGCTCAACTGCTGCTCTAGGGAAAACATGATTGTGCCACCCCCAATCCTTCACATGATAACCTTTAAAGCTACTGCTAATGTGAAACTACTAAATAGTTGCATGTTTATAGTTCCCTGCAACCTCATGTACAGGCTCAGCCATTGGTCAAGTTTCTTGTTTAGCATATTCACAGTGCACTCACTAACAATATATTCTGATTCCTTAATGATTCCTGCAAAATTTAAAAAAAAGAAATGTTATAGACTTTTGAACTCTATAGACTGTGAACCATGACTAAACTCAATCATTCACTCAGTTTAATAACTGCCTTTTCCATTCTTAAAAGTTGTGTAAATTGTAAATTGAATCCACTTGATTATCTACAATTTACATGGAAATTTGTCGTACTTATTTTACATTAATAAAGCCCAAATATTTCTTTGTCAAAAATGTAATTACAATCATGCCAGTAAAAGTACTTTGGAATTTATAATTTCAATGTAGTATTTTATTTTATTTCTCTCTCTCGGTCTAGATTACTTTTTCCATCCTCGCTAAACTGTTTCCTTATCCAACTGCCTAGGTTGCCTTTATGTATGTGGCGTCCCTACTACTATTGTTTTGACCATTATAAGCACAGAACATACATTGTTGCTCAATAACTCCCCGCTGACACCTGTGAACACTATCTCTTTGTGTGTATATATAATATGTTCAAGGTTTGTCCCTGTAATCATTAGCTCAGATCCATATGCACCAGTGACAACATAAAGAATCTGAGGGGTGTAAAAACCCCTCGCTTATCTTACAAACATCATTTCACAATTGTTCATTTATTGCTCTGCATGTTTTTCGTCATTGTAAACTTCAAGAAGTGTTTCGTTATGTCTTAAAGTGGGTGTGTCTTCAGTGCTGTGACTTGCCCATACATGCTTTACTCAAGTAAACACCTAATTACAAAGGTCGGTTAATGAGCAGAGTCCCATGAGAGGAATAACTAATGCGACGTTGATTGAGGGTTTGACTATACTGGCCGAGGTGCTGACAGTGTGGCTAACATGAGCCTGCATGTGTGCAGGTTCTCCTTACTCCTAAATCTAGTCAAGGTGACGCTCTCAAGTTACTCTGTGTGAACATTTGAAACGAGAGTGAGACAGAGACTGCTGATAATGACAAGGCCCAGGCAGCTGTTCATTCTACAAAAAGTCATCTGACAGTTTTCTTTGGCGTGCAGATGCATAGTACAAGATTTTTGCCATGATTTTACCTCTCACGTGGATGCGCGCTGGTTATATTAGACCGCCAGGATTAGGAGGGATGAATATAGAGTGTAAAATTGATTGATCAGTTTGGTGAAGAGTGTCAGTTGATATTCATTTCAGATTCTGAGGTCAGTGCAGTTTGCATTCATTTCCAAACATGGTGTGTTTTCAGTGCAGAACAGACAGTGTGAGTGTTAAAAACTCAGTTTTCTAATCACAGAATAGAAATGTTGTGTAGGAGTTTTTGCATCATGGGAATCATATGGCCCTAGTTATACATGTGCCTTGGGTAGTGTTCTGCTGTCTAATTATTAACTGCTTCATTCATACAATTAATTTTCTCATCCTAGTTAAAAGTGAGGTAATAGACAAGTAGAAATGTGTTCGGTGGAGTAGAACAACTTGAATTGAATTGATTTCTTGAGTTTTCTCAGGCTCACCTGTCTTTCACACCCACATCAGCATACTAAAAACCTAGTATCAACATTGCAAGATTATATCATGGTTCAGCGTCTGCAATCCTGACACATCTTTAAAACGCATCCAGTTGTGTTACTGTTGGACTTAAAACACCCTGCTGTGAGCGGTTTCTGTTTTATTAGGCCTCTTTTGTAAGTACTGTCTGTGATAGTTTGTAGCTTTTTAGCCTATTAATTTGTTTGGACTCTAAACCAGTCTAACCAAATAATCTGAAAGTCAATAGTTTTTCACATCAGCTGATCTTAATATAAATTGCCCATCTCTATTGCCTTTCATAAAATCATAACAGGTATTAAATCCCTGCAAATCAGACACTATTTCTTACTAAGCTTGTACAACATTAGGCAATGTCACGCTGTAATACAATGAAAATTATTGGAACATATTTGGTTAATTTTCAGTGCTAAATGCTTGTATGTTTTGGGTGGAACCACTTTTATGAGAGCTCAGTTGTAATTGGCTTTAGATAGAATAACTTTAACTGAGGATTTGCTCTAATCAAAATAAACAACGGAAAGAGGTGTAATCTTGCATCTCAGCCATGCAAAGTTTTCATTGTTATAGTTGTATGTTAGTGACATCATAAGCTCTTATGACCTTCGTAGATATAGAGAGTTTTTAATATAACATATAGCTTTATACAACTCGAATCATTTCCAATTTTGTGAATCTTATGTTTGACTCTCTGTGTTGCAGGCACTCTTGTCATCATGTTTATTGTTCAGAAGAGATCTCCTCTGGCCCAGGACTCCCTGCACAGGATGACAGCCGTTACACAACGGAGGAACCAGGGGCTGACAAAAAGGTACAAAAATCTATGACTCGTCTAAACAGTTCCCAACTAAATGCCTTAAATTGCTAGCAGTTGAACTCTTCTCCTATTAATTCGATGAACATGTGTCTTTCACTCCATTGAGATGTAAGTTTGTATTGTGAAATGGGATCACATACATTTGACCTTTAAATTAAAGAGAAGGGCTTGGCTGTTATGTGTCTAAATAGCCCTGAAGTTGTGCAATAGCTCCTCATTCAGAGTGCAGACTGTTGTTGACATTGTCTTTCAACAGGCTAATCTATAACTTACCCCGATAGGTGCTCCGACAAAGACCCCCCTCCTCTGTGTAACCTATAGATTTAAGGCTGTATAGGGGTGTAGAGTAATTTGGTTGTAAAAAATTTCTTAGTTACAATTCAATGTTCAACTAATGTTCAATGTTCAGCCGGGGACACACTGAACGACTAGCTGAAACATTCTAAAGCCCCGTTTCCACCAAAATTATCCGGAACAATTTGTACCAGGAACTTTTTTACAGGAACTTTTCTCCCCCCCAGACCTGCAGCTGTCTGCGTTTCGACCGCGATAAAGTTCAGAGAAGATTAGGCAAATTAGTCTGGTGATGTAGGACTGCGCGCGACTGCTCCTCCAAGCCAGTGACGGACAAGGGCTGTCGCTTTTTATTCGATATTTGAATATGCATTCGAAGATGACGTGAAATATCCGTAATCGAACTATAAATAAACGATCCGGTTTTTAAAGTGCCATGTAGCGCAATTTTTTTACTGTCGGTGCGTTTACATGGAGCACTGTAATCAGTTTAAAAGTCCAATCTGAAGGAAAATGCTCCATATAAACACCTCAATCGTAATAAAAATGCCCAAACTGAATGAAATTGTAATCGTTTTGAGATGGGTGGATAAACCTTTTCATGAATCGATCAAACGAAACATTTCACCATGTAAATGACCTGACCGGATTACTTTTGAGTGTGCGTCCTTATGTGATGTACACAGCACGCGCCTTCACCACTGAAGAGCACACGTCGCGCTCATGCACCAAGCATGACAAGAGAGGAAAACACATTTTTCTGAGGGATAAACTTTTTATTTCATAAGAAGATATGAAGATAATGTTGGCATAATGACACTGCCCCTACGCCTATGTAAGCAAACAATCATTAACTACTTCAACTGCGCCTGACATTAGAATTTATTTTTTCTGAGATGATAATTACACTTTACAACAAATGAATAGCTTTTATAAAACCGTATAAGTCCTGGTGGCCGTTGAGAGTTGCTATGGCATCCGTAAACACATTCCAGCTGCTGGAGATGACGGCGTTGTAGATAATTTAATATATTCGAATGCATTGCTTGATATTTTAATTCCGTTCGAATTTAGATTTTTTCAAAAATGACAGCCCTAACGGACAGTAATCATTTTTGTGTGTACCGATTGAAAGATTTAGTGGACTGTTTACATGAGACGTTATCTAAACCGATCTGGTGTTTGCATGTGATGACTTTCAATCGCAATCATTTTGTCACATAAGCAGTTTGTCTGCCACATCAAAAATGTCAACGCTGTTTTCTCCAGCAGCTATGTGTTAACTGAAGCCATAGCAACTCTTAACGGCCACCAGGACTAATACAGCATTATATTATAAGCTATTTATTTGTTTAAATAATCATCTGAGAAAAAAAAAATTCTTCTGTCAGGCGCAGTTAAAGTAAAAACTGCCTGGGGCAATATACGCTGTGTCATTACTCCAACATTATCTTCATAACTTACGAAATAAAAAGTTAACCCCTCAGAAAAATTAACTTTCCTCTCTTGTCAACATGAGCGCGGCGTGTAAGACTGATTATTACTGAACGTAGACCGAACCTCGCAAAAGACTTTTAAAAATGCCGAGTTGAAATAAAATGCTGCCTGAGCTCAACCAATCAGCATGTTCAGCGCCCAAGTCCCGCCCTCGAAAGTTCCTGAACTTTGAAAAAGTACTACCTCGCGAGCAGGGCCGTTTGGAGGGGGAAATATTTACCCGGAACTTCATTTAGACCCTGGTTCCTGCGGTCTAAACACACGAGTACCACCCAAAGTTCCTGGTTCCTGGGTAAAGTTCCTGTGGTGGAAACAGGGCTTAAGACTGAACTGAACACATTTACAGACGACTTCCTTCGACTGGAGCAGATTTTAATCTTTGGCAGTCAGAGAACAGCACAAACGTTTACGACGGAGCCAGACTGCTATAAAAGGTTTCATCAGATGAACGTGCTTTGCCACGGTTACAGTTACGCGCCTGGCCCGTAGTTTACTTCCTCCGGTCTATGTTTGATGAATAAAGTCATTATTATCGGTCTGGCTAGTGGATAGTATGACACACTCAGGCCCCTTCCCAACGAGACCCGTTTAGCTGTATACGTATACATTTTGTACCGTATCAGCGTTTCGTCCACACGGATCCGGCGTTTTAGAAGCATGCATCCGATATTTTTCTAAACCGGGTCCCAAAGCGGATAAATCTGAAAACGATCGTCTTCCGTCTTCGTGTGTACAGCGAATCCGTATATTTTCTGAAACGGTGATGTCATCACACTACGTCCAGCACGGTGAAAGAGTTGAGGGATACAACTACGGGCACTGGGCATGCGCACATCAATATCGCGTCATTTAATTACCGTATCTGCATTATTGTAAGGGTATGTTTTGGGTTGGGGTAGGTGTAGGCATTAATAAAACACATCTGTTAAGTAGCAAATGTATTTATTGTTATTTTATTGTGAGATTTTGGCTCACCTCCGACCACTGCTATACCCCTGCTAGCCACAACTCTTCTTCTCCTTTTTTAGTGTATTTCTGTGGCAGAATTACAGCGCCACACACACTGGCCTGGCATGCAAACTACATCGTTTTTTCTTAATCCCGTGTGGATGCAGATATTTCTTGAAACGAGGAAAAAAAAAGATCGGATTAGGAAAGTGCTGGCTTCGTGTGGACGAGGCCTCAGTAGAAACACGTTTTTGACGTACTATTCTTGGAAAACGTATAAATATTAACAATGAAGCAGCGAGGACACAAACAGTTGAGGACACAAACAAAAACAGTTTGCAAAAACAACTTTCGCTTTTTCCTCTATCAATAACAGTGCTTATAGAGCACAGGATTTAGCTGATGCATTCGTACCATCAGTCTCAAATAGGGCTCATCTACGAGTTTAAGTTTCCCACCATTAATCTTATATTATTAAAGAATGGAACATATTATTCTGATGCACTGCATAATTAAAATGCGAGCGCACACATTTAACGGCATTAAACGGTCCTTACAGACACGGACACACACACACACACACACACACACACACACACACCCTTCGTTCATCCTGATCTTTTTTCTTCCATACCAGTTGTCTAATGTGTTTTTTTTTTCAATTTGCAAAACATTTTTGACACCATTTTTTTTTTTTTTTTTTTTTTTACAATTTTGTCTCCAAGAAAACAGTGATGTCATCCGCAATATCACACAAATATTAAACGTAGAACATTTTTCAACTAGAAATCGTTTGTGAGGAGGACTGGAAATGACGGTTTCTTAAATTCTAAGACTAGAATCTTAAAATACAGCACACTACATGATTTTTCACACCGACTGTAAACACAGAGTCAAGGCAATTGTCCCTGATTCGCCGCATTTGAGCATGATCAGTCGTAACAACCAAAGTCCATTCTTAATCGGCCTAACAGTCGTTAGGTGTGTCTTTGGCTTTAAGTGTGAATCTGTAAACTTGCTCTGTTTGCAGTTGCACATTTTTATTTTTTCACTCTGGCAGTTACAAAAGTGTTTTCTCTTTTCTCCCACCAAACTTGAATGATAGTTGAAAAAACATCTCTTTCACCGTCATAGACACAAAACCAGTTCTGCCAACTTACTTGTTGTTGAAGGAATAGTAAAAATTAACTCCTCAATCCATCAATCATGCTATTTACTCAACCTCATGTCTTTCCAAATACCTCAAGCACAAACTAATTTTCGGCAGAATTTTTACTTTGTTCACAATAACAAAAATGCTTGTGACCATGGTCTATTAAAAAGGACTAAAGAGAGGCATGGAATAGTTTGTGAGAAATTGACCTTATTACATTTTCTTGGTCTTTATTTAGACACTTTTGTCATATGTAACATTGTTTTCCTCTTTTAGGTTGAAGAGGAAAGGGCGACACACACTGATTCATCGTACAGCGTGGGCCTGGAGACAGAGACGGCTGCACTAAAGGACACCTCTTTGCACTCACAAGACACCCCACAAGAAGAGAAGCACAAACAGGTGCCCGTGCAATCCAACCATCATATCAGTTTTCTTCTATCACATATCTCAAGCTGACGTCCAGCCTTGGATGTGACCCACACCTTCGACTCAATTGATATGATACAAAGTTCTATATTTGTTTCAGTTAACTTTTTCTTTGAAAATCATACATCATGATGGTTTCTCAATAACACAACCCTTTTCTCATGCGTAATTGTTCATCTGTTTATCTGTGATTCTATCCTTGTAGACTGTGAATTTAGAAGAAGTGTTGGAGGAGCCACAGATTCAGCTTGAATCTGCTCTCCCTGAGCAAGAGCAGCAACAACAACAGCAGCAGCAAACAGAACCCCAGAGCACCCAACAACCAGACCAACAACAGTCAGCTCAACCACCAACATTTACACAGCCCCAAACAGCACCGCCTCAATCCCAGACCCAGCCAGACCCTGAAACTCCACAGGCCACTGCAACAGAGGACCAGGCTGCCCACACCTCTGCTGCTTTAACCCCTCCACCGACTGAACCACACGGAGAAGACTCTGCACCTGCTGCTGAACTCCAGAAGAGCCCAGAGTCAGCCTCACCTACCTCAGTCACCTCCTCCGAGAGCCCCTCCAGGTGCGTACAGACACAGCAGTTTGGGAGAGGAGAGGGTGGAAACTTTGAATGTTTGTCTTTACATTCATCTCACCATTTATTTTCTTTATTCACCTATCTTTTGATTTAGTTGTATTATTGTTTTATTGTGACACCATTTCTGCATCCAAAATTTTAAATTGAATCAATCGATCATACAGTCTTTACTTTATGGACTTTATGGATCGTACCTGCTTTGGAACTGCATCGTAGTGTTCCTCACCTCCTTTACTAGACCTCTATGACTTGTTTTTTTTTCTGGACTTGGGGCATTTATGAATCTTCTATTTCAACAAGGATCAAAAAAGACAATATCGGTCTGCGTTTAGCTAGATGGGCCTTCAAATATAATAAACCAGTAAGACAGGAACCGTCTACAGAACCCTGGAGAAAATGAACCATGCTTTTATCCGTACCTGGATCCAGACAGATTTCTTTATTCTTTCTATCCCCTCCCTCTCTCATTAGTATCACTCTCCCATTCCTCTCTATCTTTTCCTTCTCTTGGTAAACGGAATATGATTTCTTTCCTTCAGTGGACTAGACGTTCCGCTTCCTGATGCCCCTGTAGAGAACTCTAGTGCCAGTCAGTGTGAGGTGGGCTCTGTGCCCCCCTTCAGCCAACCCCTTGGCACCACGCTCAACAGGTGAGTACAGAGCAACAGGTAAACGACAGGTAACAAAGCAGGTTACATGGTAATATTACGGTAACTCCAGTACTCGCGTTACATCAGGTGACAGCAAGTTATCGAGTTGCTTAAGGCACATCAAGCCTCGTCGTCTTGCATTGCTCTTATTTATTTTCATTTTTCACCCCCCCCCCCATGTCATCATATACCATTTTAATGCTTGTCATTTGATTGAAAAAAGATATTTGGTTTTTCTATGAGGCAACGTATTAATGTCTCTTTATACCCCCACCCTTTCCTCCGTTTTCTTGCTCTCAGTAGTGTTGTGGAGGAACATGCAGAGAACCAGTCTGCCACTTTGGGACAGAGTACAGAGACCAGTGCTGACCTGACTGCCCCTCTGGTCCTGAGTGAGCTGGACCTCACAGAGCTAGGGCAGACAGACAATATCCCTCCATCTACAGAAAAGCAGCAGGTACACACACAAACACAATACAAGCAAATTTGTTAAACTAATCTAACATGGCTAGTTAAAGTGGGAGAGAATGAAGCAAGATCAGTGGTACACACACTTTTGGTGTGCGAACCCTGCAGATATGACTAAAATGATTTGCAATTTAAGCACTATTTAATCAGAGTGAATGAGAAGAGTGAGTAAAGCTGATGATACACGGGGTAACTTTTTAAGCAATGTTGCCGGGCAGCGATAATAATGGGCAACAAATTTCTATCTGGATATACAAAATGAAATGTGTTGCCCATTCTCAATGCTAAACTGCCCACTGCAACATTGCTTGGCAAAATTGCCTGGCAACATTGCTCAAAAAGTTGCCTTGTGTATCATAGGCATGAGAGGAGGTCGATGTGCATTACTTGTCAGAGGGAAGAGAGTGAGATCACACAGCTGAGTGAGCTGATGTTATTGCCCGAGTCGCTGGGCACAAAAACTAGCTCAGAATTGGAAAACTTTGCATTACTAAAACCCCATTACACATGATAAAATCACTTTAATGCATATGACTAATAGTGTAATGCTTTTAAAAAATTAGACGCAAAAGAGCTATTGGACACAAATGTTCAATAAACAATTAAATGTATTTGTGGCAAGCAGGATGAAGCAGAGGGCTGTGAGAACTGGGTGATGCAGAGGGCGTGATTGATAATGAGCTTCAACTGCACACCACACCGGTCTCGGCCTTCTCATGGCCCTCAGCCTCATCCTATTGCTACAGTATTATTAATTTTTTTTATAGAGCATTCAAAAGAACAGCTTATATGAAATAGAAAATGTTTAAATGTTTTTAATGTAACTGTCGATCAATTTAGTGCATATTTTCTGAAATATTTCAAAATATGAATGACCCCAAACTTTTGAATGCTAGTGTATGTATTCATATCTTTTCAGATATGAAATGTATACATATAGGCATAGGTCTGTATTTTAAAAGCTTTTCAAGTCCTTGCACGTTTCCTTGAGCTTACGTCACATAAAACAACATGATGACAATACTCGCTACATTTTGCACCCTGCAGTGTT